>NW_017678055.1:8607-24696 GCF_001879085.1 Nicotiana attenuata
AAAAAGAGAGAGATAAGCAATAACATCTGGTCTAGCAGGGAGTAGCATATAACGGCGCCTGACCGCCAATGATCGCCTCTACCTTAGGGGAGACCCTAGCTGACTGAGCTCCACCTCGAGCGCGGCTGGGCGTACGGTCGGTGAGTAACTTGGTGCAAAAGTTGAAGCCGGCTCCTACTGCTGAGATGACTCCCCTAAGGAGCGGGGACATTTTCATCTTGATATGACCCAAATCTCAACACTCAAGCAACCTCTCCCTGTAAATGGAGTAGGGACTGAAGGCGAGCCCCAACTCACCAGGGATAAGCCGCTAGAAGGGACATCGACATAGAGGAACCCTGAGATGATGGTGCATGAGTCACATCCTAAGCTGGGAGAGCCACAGAGATATGAGTTGGACCTGCTGAGAACTTGCAGAACCATGGCTAAATGATGCATCACGATGAATAGGACGAGCGTCTGCAGCGATCTGCTTAGGGATGACCGCCTGCGTGTGAAACTGGACCTCCAGAAGGAACACCACAATACTACCCTGATCACGAGGCTCTGACTCGCTTGAAACCTATCTCTGGTGGCGAACAGACTCTATCTCCCGAACAATGTTTAACAACCTCCTAAATAAGTAGCACCAGACACCCTCTCTCTATGTCTCAGTATCCGCCAGCTGATACGCGAAGCCATCAAACCCTCCGTCCTCTCTGTTCTGTGGGAACAACCAAACAAGCATGACAGTGCCAAACTCAGAAAAATCTCATCTCGTATCTGCGTCTAGTCAACTCCTCCAACGCAACTGCTCAAACTGTCTGCGCAAGCCTCCTTTCTGCGAGACTGCCAACACATACTACTCCAAAGAAGAAAACGGAGAACTCCTGCCATGTAAGTGGCGCTACCAAACGAACCCCAGCTGACATCTTCTAAGAAACCTAGGATCCTCTCCTCTGCACCGCTGGAATAATAGAGGCTGGAGTCTCCAACCTCTCCCAATCTACGATGCTAATCATCGGAAATGACAGGGAACCACATAATCCTGAGCAGCGCAACCTGGCTGGCTGTGAGCCCCCGGTGTTGGAGTCCCTACAGTACTGCTCGGTGTGCGGGCGGGCAGGAGTCTAAAATTCCAAGAGCATTTCAAATAGTTTCCAAATTGTAACTAGATAGCAGCTTGACCTATAGGAGAACGTCGAGTACACAACTCAGTAAGTAACGAGTTCTAAACTTTAGAACTGAAGGGTAGTGACGACTTAACCGCTTTACAGATACACATAGAATAATATGCAGAATTGTAGGGCATGCTTTCAATATCTAATATAGCTGTTCAAAAACAGTTAAAAGTAGAGCAGATGCGCATAGTGTAAAGAATATTCTCTACTTACCCTCTACATGCCAATGCACATGCTGTATTGATGCACCACGTTGTCAGCCTTGCTCTCACACCTCAATACTCAACCACTCGTACTCCATACTCGTGGCCATCACGGCCCACGCGGAAGATCCATTCCCATAATATATATTTTACATCACTGACAACAGTCATCGTACCAAGGAAAAGCGAATCCACCCGATAGAAAAATCAATCCAAGTATCAAGTACTTCGGGACAAGATCATTCAGGGAAGATCATCCCTTAATAAATATCAATTGCGCTCACTGGGGTTGTGTTACAGACTCCGAGAAGGGCTCATATTAGGCAAGCAGATTCATAACATCATATAACCGTGCGGGGTGGCAGCGATTCCATACTATCACTCATATCAGGTTCTCGGCCTCACTCAGTCATCAATCTCTAGATCTCACCACACGGCTCACCATGCCATGATACTAACCCGGAAACAATAATATTGATGTATTTAATGGAACGCCTCACGCAAGTGCAGACATGATCGTCCAAGTAATAAAGTATGAGAGGAGTATCGTTCCACGAGGACTGTGATATAATATTAACTAAACTAGACTATCATAATTACATCTATACAAGAATTAAACCTAGAAGTATTTGATTTATACTAATTTAAATAATGAAATATAAAATAATGAACTTTAAACAGAGGAAAAGTAGATTTTTATGATATCAATGGTAATGCAAACAGATCTAGGGTTATTATGGGCTATCTAATATTCCTATTGTATTCTTCAATTGAATTGACTAACTAATTTATCTAGTTTATAGGTTGACAGGGTTAATATTGCTCATAAGAATCTGTCGAGTTCTTACTCGCCTATTCAATCTAACCTAACTCCTATATGTCTATGGAGTTAGAGTCAACAAGAACGCATTTATAATTCCTGTAAATCAACCAAGCAAGGCAATTAGGTATATGTCTATCCTAACCGCTAATCTGTTCCCCGAGGCCCAGGTTCAAGAACTTGCTCTACTCAATCCTATATGCAATCTAGAATTCCCACTTTCGAGTTCAATTCTAGATTCGAAGATAGTATTCAATTGGTGATCAAGCAATCAAATAATTAAGTGCAGGATTGAATAAATAAACCAATATGATAAACTAAGCAATCAAAATCAATATTCGAATAACAATATTCATGAAAGAACCACAACCCTAGAACGTGAAATTTAGCTCCACATAGACATGGTAGAAAAACAACAAATCATACAAAGAAACATAAAAAGACTAAGTTTGGAGAAAGAAAAGATAAAACCCGGCCTCCACGGCGGCTCTGTGCTCTTCCTTCGTCAAAAATTCCTCTCAAAAACGTTCTCCTATGTATATATACCAAGTAGGGTTGGGCCCAAACAATTATACCTTCTCCAATGTGAAAAAGAACACTTTTTCCGGGCTTAACTAGCGCTGCAGCGCATTTGACCGCGCATCTGGGCGCGCTAATTGGCTGACTTTCTGTTTCTGGGCGCGCTAAAACTAGCGCGGCCGCGCATCTGGGCATTGTTCACCCTGTTCCGTTCCGAATTTGGAAAAACGTAAAACATGAAAGTTGTAAACCTTTGAGTTAGCTTTCCAACCATATATTGTGGAGACAAAATGGAGTTCTGAGCTAAACGTTATGTCTATTTTACTAGACAGTGCGCAATCTGCCTACTAGAGTCTTCGTTCGCTCTAACTATCATCCGTTGACCCCCAAACACGATCCCGGCTTAATTCCTTGAACTTTTACTTAAACTTTAAAGATACAAATCACTTGAATTCATTCCATGACATCTATATAGCTCGGAATCACTCCTACAAGGCATAAAACATACAATTAGTGCAAAACACTAGCGATTAAAGCTCAAACTCAATTAAAGTGCAGTAAATTAGAGTGTAATAATCGACTAAAATATGTAATTATAGCCTATCATCAACACCCCACACTTAAACGTTGCTCGTCCTCGAGTCAACCAAAAATTTACTCTATCTATGAGCACTTAACATATTTGAAGCACACTACACCAATGATTATGGTTGATAGCAACAATTAAACTCTAGCATATGCAATCACATACACTTCCCTTTTTCTTATGCCAACTTCAAAAATATTCAGACAAAGACAATATGCTCATAACAATCCTAGCCTCAAAAATCGACTCAATGTCACAATGCACTCATGGCTTGAACACCCAACATCCTAGA
This sequence comes from Nicotiana attenuata, assembly GCF_001879085.1. Taxonomy (NCBI): domain Eukaryota; kingdom Viridiplantae; phylum Streptophyta; class Magnoliopsida; order Solanales; family Solanaceae; genus Nicotiana; species Nicotiana attenuata. Next base: position 12,188 of record NW_017678055.1, read on the forward strand.
GAAGTCTAATAATGTTACCTATCCTTCGTGAAACCATGTGCCCTCACAACCAAGGCAAGAGTGTAAGTTGAATCCACACATTCGAATCTCATGATCAAATATATTTTAAGGACTCATATATATCAAAAGAAAATATCGCTCACCCTCACAAAAGAAGTCACATGCATGCAATTGGTACCATAGGCTTGCCCATAATGTAAATCTCTACTAATGTAGGCTCGCTCGATCTAAGTTCAATTAGGACTTTTTCATGGTTGTAATGTGGGCTAAGGGACGGGTAGGATATATTTAGGAATAGCGACTAACCCTCCTAAGCACTTTAACACACCACATGATAAACTTTAAGCGCAAATTCTTCAATCCCAACTTCCATTTTCACAAACAACATCACCCCAAAAATGCTCCCTTCTTCTTTAAGCACTACACTAATTCATACCCACTAGCAAGAACAAGACAACAATGTATTCATCTCTATTTTTTTTTCTTCAGATTATTCTTTTTTTTCAATTTCTGCTAATGGTGTATTATTTTACAAAACAAGTGCACCTTTCTTCTTTTTATTGGTTCCACTCAAAAGCCACCCCACACTTCGTTCCTTCTTACTTCTTTTAGCGTTCATCTCACGATTAAGTGCTTTAAGAGGAAAAGGATCAAAAATATCAATTAAGAACAAAAAGGATATAGGCTTGTAATGTGGGTGCCAAAGAAAAGGGTTAACTAGGGATGAGTTTTATTTGTGATAAGCAATTTAAGCTCAAAAAAGATCAAAGAGAGCCTAACATCATCTTTCAAACCGAGCATTACCTAAAATTTTGCTTCAACTCACATACCGGGCAAGTTCTAGAAGCAAGTACACAACATGGACTACACAAAACCTCACCACTCATGGCACATGACTCACTTAGGATGGTCCCATTCCGACTCTCAAACAAATGCAAGTATTCATGGAGTCACGAGATATTAAGCATTAAGCACAAAGTGAACATAAGTCAAGAAAACGAGACATAGGCATCACAAGACATGCTATCCAACATATAAGGCATCATCAATAATTTCAAATAATAGGGAAGATACTACACATGCCAAAGCCTAAATATGTTACTATCAAACAAGTCAAGGGCGCCTAGGTTCATCATTCTTCCTCCATTTATTCCCTAAATTCTAATCTACTCTAAAAATAAAAATAAAAAATACTACTACCCGGTTCAAACTACATCCCATGGAAAAGAACTGAGGCACAAAGAAAAATCACGGGGGATTATTACTACCTAAAGAAAGCTAAAAGACATATTTTTGTATTTTTGTTTAGACTTTAATCCCTCAAGAAAGCTGTCCACAAAATCCATCGTCGGGAAAAGTCCAAATTTTTTCGATTTTTTTTCGTTTTTTTTTGTTTTTTTAAAAAAAAAAATTACTACACTAAGAACGAGTACTATAACTAAGCTAACATAGCACAGAAAATCACCCAAACAATCTCCTCATCCTACACTTAAAATTGTGCAATGTCCTCAATGCACACTGAAAATAACAAGAGGGAAAAAGAGACTCCCTGGTAGGCCAAAGGCCGAAGCATTAGCAGCTCACGGGATACTCAGACTTCTCCCACGTATGTTCCCATGTGCGGGTACCTCACACTCAGTTTCAAACACATGCTCGCTTTTGCACGCGCCTATTGGCTTTGACTCCATGCTCTTACTCCTACAAAATACAAAAATAATACTACAAAAAAAAACTATATTAAAAAAATGTAACACAATAAAATATAAAAAAAGTAAACAAAAAAAAAGAAAAAAAAATGGAATTGGGTTGCCTCCCAACAAGCGCTTGATTTAACGTCGCAGCACGATGCCAACACTTTCATCACTTTTCCTTCCACTTTGAGGATATAAATTGCGCCCCCAATTTTGCAACAAATTTTCTGTCATGTTCATGGGGCGGTGGTGTAAAAATAAAGAACCGAAGTAGTAGGTATCGCATCTTGCACTTCTTGGCCTTTAAGTGAGGAATGTCGTTTTGTCTCCTTGGTGTGGCAAATTTCAGAATATAAACACTTTGTTCCTCATCTATTGACTCCTCCATATGCTCGAATGGATTAATTTCCATGTCACCAACCAAACATAATGTTGAAAAGTGTTTAGAATGAGGTCCAATACGCTTCAACTCCAAAATTACATTATTTTTGACATCCTCAATTTTGAGCTCTTCGTCAACCTTGGCATCATTAATAATATTTTGGTCGAATAGTTGGAATTCCTCTTTCCGCTCCACAAGCTGGCCAGTATCCACAAAAATTGGTTGTAGGGCATCGGACGCCTCAACCTTTTCATTCAATTGAGCATGCAAGTCATGGATATCTGAGCCAAATTGGTTTATCTCTTGCCTGAGCTCAGTTCTTGCTTCTATTAGTTGTTCTGTCATATTTGAAAGACCATCACGGAGAAACTCATGAGATTTTATAAGTTGAGCTTGTTCCTCTAGCCAAGATTGGCTCACTATATCTGCTTCTTCAAAAAAAAATTCTGGTGGGAACTCGATCTCTTCAGCCACTTCCTCCGCCTCGGCCTTCATTCTCATGATTGCTGCACTAATTCTTTGTGCAGCCTTTCGATTTTCATCTTGTAGCTCGACTACTTGCCTCATCATGTCCATAATATGAGCCATGCTTTCCATATCCTCCACTTCCTTGCTCCTATCAAACTCAGAAATATTATTAGAAACATTATAATAAGAACTCTGAGAAGGATAATAAGAATTAGGACAACCATCCCAATGGCCACCTTGACCACCACACATATTACAAAAATTCCACACATCAAATTGAGATGCACAATTTTGCCACAAGTGTGGTCCTCCACAATATGGACAAGGATCACTATAATAAGAATAACCAATATTTGACCAATTCTCATTCCAAGATGCCATGTCAACAAAGATAATAAAATATTAGACTAAGTTAAAAATAAAAAAAATAAAAACTTGAATAGGCAAAAAGTAAAAATCCAATCTAGTAGAATACTTAATTTCTAAGTCCCCGGCAACGGCGCCAAAAACTTGTTGCGGCCAAACGCACACGCAAGTGCACGTAATCGTCAAGTAATAAAGTAGTAAGTAGATATCGTTCCCACGAGGACTTGTGATTAACTATTAACTAAATTAGACTATCCTTATTATCTATACAAGAATTAAACCTAGAAGTATTTGATTCTATACTAATTAAATAAAGAAATATAAATAATGAACTTTAAACAGAGGAAAAGTAGATTTTGTGATATCAATGTAATGAAAACGATCTAGGGTTATGGGCTATCTAACATTCCTATTGTATTCTTCAATTGAATTGACTAACTAATTTATCTAGTTTATTGGTTGACAGGGTTAATATTGCTCATAAGAATCTGTCGAGTTCTTACTCGCCTATTCAAGCTAACCTAACGCCTATATGTCTATGGAGTTAGAATCAACAAGAACGCATTTATAATTTCTGTAAAGTAACCAAGCAAGGCATTTAGGTATATGTCTATCCTAACCGCGAATCCGTTCCCCGAGGCCCAGGTTCAAGAACTTGCTCTACTCAATCCTATATGCAATCTAGAATTCCCACTTTCGAGTTCAACTCTAAATTCGTAGATAGTATTCAATTGGTGATCAAGCAATTAAATAATTAAGTGCAGGATTGAATAAATAAACCAATATGATAAACTAAGAAATCAAAATCAATATCCGAATAACAATAGTCATGAAAGAAACACAACCCTAGAACGTGAAGTTTAGCTCCACATAGACATGGTAGCAAAACAACAAATCATACAAAGAAACAATAAAAGACTAAGTTGGTGGAAGAAAAGATGAAACTCGGCCTCCACGGCGGCTCTGTGCTTGTCCTTTGTCAAAAATTACTCTAAAAACGTTCTCTCATGTATATATACCAAGTAGGGTTGGGCCCAATCAATTATACCTTCTCCAATGTGAAAAAGGACACTTTTCCCGGGTGAACTAGCGCGAGCTCGCACGTCTCTTTCGCGCACTATTCTGCCTCAGCCTTTAACGCGCGCGACTTCGCGCGTTCTTCGCGCGTTTTTCACACTGTTTTTTCCTAATTTGGAAAAACGTAAAACATGAAAATTGTAGCCCTTTGCGTTAGCTTCAACCATATATTGTGGTGCCAAAATGGAGTTCTGAGCAAAAAGTTATATCTATTTTACTAGACAGTGCGCAATCTGCCTACTGAAGTCTTCGTTGCTCTAACTACCATCCGTTGACCCCCAACACGATCCCGACTTAATTCCTTGAACTTTACTCAAACTTTAAAGTTCCAAATCACTTGAATTCATTCCATAACATCTATATAGCTTGGAATCACTCCTACAAGGCATAGAACACACAGTTAGTGCAAAACACTAGCGATTAAAGCTCAAACTCAATTAAAGTGCAGTAAATTAGAGTGTAATAATCAGCTAAAATACGTAATTATAGCCTATCATCATGTATCAATAAATAACTAAGACTGAGATATAACATAAGAATGCACGAACACGACTAAGTACGGAATATCAATGAAAATAGTGAGATAACAGCAAGAAACGACTACTAGGGTCTCAACAGTACCGGCATAAAGCCTAAACATGACATCTAGCATGATTGACAGCTCAATTACTTTATCACATGATAAAAATATGGATATCAACATGATAGAGTCATTATACTGTGCTATGGAATCACCCAGGTCACAATTCTCACGGAGCACGCCCGCACGCCCGTCACTTGGCATGTGCGTCACCTCAATACCAATCACATAACACATAATTTGGGTTTTAATCCCTCAGAACCAAGTTTGAAAGCGTTACTTACCTCAAATCGAGCAAAATCGTACTCCGTAATGCCTTTGCCTCTCAAATCGACCTCCAAACATCCTGAATCTAGCCACAAGAGATACGATACTGATATAATGTAAGGGTCCACCAACTTCTATAGCGAACTAGGTTCTCTATCAGGTTCGACAGTACACATACACGAAGTAGACATTAAATTATAGGTGGAATTTTACGCGGAAAAATCCCAGCTCAACGGGATTAAAAACCACGACCTACCCTTGTAGGATTTCAACTTCACTACTAAGAAACTTTCAGATTACAACCTATGCAACCTATGAATTAAACTCTTAATCCCTCACTAACTTGTAACACACCTGTTACTGGCCACTTTGCAATAACTCGACTACAAAGACTTTGGAACTTGACTAACTCTAGCCAAGACTTAAACACGCAGGTTTAAGGTTTACAAATGGGTTCCTATAGAATGCTTCTAAACAAGCTAGATAGGAATTACAGTTAAAGAACTTTTATAAAGTTACAACTCAACTAAGGACATACAATGACTCTATGTGGGAACTGGTTCGTAGTTGTTTTGTTTGTTCTTGAAGCACTTGTTTGCTAGATGGTCACGTGAGTGAGCTTGAGTAAGATATCTTAGTGTTCAAGTGCTTTGTTTTACCCTCCTTGAATGCATATATACATGTGTGACATCATATTTAATGATGCAAGCAAGGTATGTAAAAAGTCTTCCCTTGAAAGTTGACTGCAGCACTGTTCTTGCACTGTAGCGTGTGCAGGAAGCAACTTTCCGGCTGCAGAGTTGACTTCGTACAGTCTTCTCAGGAACTGGTAGGGACCTGGTGCCTCAGCTGTTCCTTCCACTCTGAGGAGTAGAATCATATTCCACGCTAAATCCCAACCTGGAACCTTGTGATCTTGAGGTCTTATGAATGTGTAACAGGATCCTTATTGGGTTCTGGATAGTAAGTTTGTTAGATCATCAAAACATAAAGTAAAGTACTTATAACCAAAGTACTTGTAACCTATCAATTTCTCCTTTTTTGATGATGACAAAATTATAGTTGAAAATCCTAGAAGGAGCCACAAAGGAAACAGATTATGAACCAGAAAGACCTTAAGTTTCCCCTATAGCTCTCCATTCACCCTTAGTCAGTACCTGAACTTTTGTGAGTTCCCTCTAAATGAGGTTCCCCACCCCCCCTCCCCCTGAATCTATATTTTGTTTATTCAATTAAATCTTACCCCCTTTGGCATCATAAAAAGCACAGAAGAGTTAGCAGCATAAAGAAGTCTAGCATAGCTAACTCATGCCACTTATGTGCTCACAACATGATAAAAGACAGAAGTAAAAGAGCAGCAACATAGATAGCAAAAAGGAAATCACTTTCATTAACCAGAATTGGACTTTTACAGGCGGGAGCAGAATCATTGTTTTTCATCCACAGTCTAGAACAAACAAAAAACACATACCAGAAATAACAAAACATCACCAACAACAACATAAGAAGATAGACACTATAAATTGGACACTAAGGGGACATTCTTTAAGGGACACTGGAGGAAGGGGGCTTGGAAGAGGAAGCAAGTGTTTGGAGGACAAGATCCATGCAATCATTCGCGGACATTTGCTCATTGAGAGGTCTTTCTTTCACTCCTCCACCTGTTTCCTTAGTTCAGCATTCTCCTTTGTTAGGCATGCAACCTATGTGATGTGAGAATCACTAGAACCAGGTACCTCTTGCAACTGACTGAGCTGACTCTCAAGAATCGCGTTCCTAGCCTTCAACTTCCAGATCTCCTCTATGGCACTATTCTGAGCATTTATCCATTGAGAGATTGTGGAAGTGCTTCCAACTCCTCCGACTTTGTCAATCCACTCACACTCCTCCAGAGTAGTTTTTGAAAATGATTTCTTTTTGGTGCCCACTTTGGCCTGTCCCAGAGGTACTTTAAAAAACTCAAAAACCTTTGTGAGAAGGAACACATAAGGCAGTCCAGGATTCCCGTCTTTGAGGTTCTCTACCTTCTGCATATGCTCAATCATTATGGCAGGCAAATTGATGGAGGAGAAATTATCCAAAGTTTCCATAAGGAATAGATCAGCTTTGGATGCAACAGAAGTTGTTTCAGCGCGGAGAAGCAACACTTTGTTAACCATCTCAAAGAGCAGCTTATAGACTGGAAGGAGTGCCGTCTTATGCACCTGTTCCCCATGTTGTACTGCCTTGTCCTTGACAATGGCATTTTTGAAGTTTTATGTGCAGGCACCCTGAACAGATGACACTCCTTTGGTAGGAACACCCAGAATTGACCCAATAGGGAAGAATCCATCACTATGTCCACCTCATTTACCAACACACAGATTTGATCACCATCTACTGTGAAGAGGCTGGTGTAGAAACTCCGCACTTCGTCCTCATACACTATAGGAGCCTCACTTCAAAACAAATTGGTCCACTGTTTAGAGTCACATATATCCACTAATTGTATCATTCCAGCACACTCTAGAATGTCAGAGGAAAATGTGCGGCCCCACAACACTTTCTGATTCCCCAGCTTCCTTTTCTCAGACCTCAGAGTTTCACTCACTTTTCCTTTCTTGACGGAACCAGGTTCCTCATCATCATCATCCCTCTTTCTTTTTGCTAACTTCCCAATAGACTTTTCCTTCTCCACTGACTTGTTCTGTCTATGTTCACCAGATTTCTCCACTTCTTCCTCATCAGACTTGAATTCTGCTTCCTTGAGCCTCATAAGACAAGATAGGAACTTAGAAACTGTCCCAATTTAGGTGAGCTTTTCCTATCCATTACTTGGAGGACAGTAGAGAACCAGGTTCTTTGTTATTCTAGGATATCTCAAAATACTTACACCATCCTTCAGATGAGAATCTTTTGGATTTGACTGAAACCTTGCACAGAACCAACTCTGACCACGATGTCTAGTCTACTTGCAGTGAGATACAGGAGTGATTCAGTGATGTCTCTATGCAAGAACCCTCTTTCCATCAGCTTATTTTTCAGCTTCTGTGGTTGTAGATGCGGGACCCGATTCCTTTCTAGAATCAATGAGCGTTCTCTACCTTGATTAGTATTTCAGTTCTCTTTTCAGACGAGTATGTCAGGAGTTTCCTCCATCTCTTCCACCATTTGATTTTCAAGGATGACCCTTCCCATTGCTGAGAACATTAACAGTTATACTCAGATATCCTCAATTGAGTCAGCACCTTTGGTCAAAATGTTTGCAAACCCTTCATCTAATTTTCAAGAGTCTTTTTCTTCTTTTCAGCAACTCCATCTGAGGTGGTGTTCTTTGAGCTAAGTGGTTGAGTAGCTCTTCTTGAATATGCCATTCATCCATTTATGGCATTATCCAAACCTGTTCCATGATTTAATCTGATGAAAGCCACGTTTGTTTCTATAATTACCTGGATCTTCTTGACAGAAGCCACAGTTTCTTGAAAGATCTCATCCTTGGTTCTAAAGTGTTGTCTGCCCCTTTTGAGCTTGGATGAAGATCTGACATGCTTTCCTTTTGCAAAGGCATTGTGCACTTCATGTTATTTGTTACTCAACTTGATCAGATCACGAACCATGTTCTTCATTTGTTTAGAGATAGACGACGTGCAATGCTCCAGTCTTTTGTCCCATGGTTCAGCATTGTCTTCAACAACTTCCAACCAACTTATATCTCCACTTTGCAAAAGCTCAATCACAGTAACATAAGTACTCGTATGCCTTTTGGCTACAACATCACCTCACCAATCGCAGGATTTGAGGTTGTGCATATCCTAGACAAGTATTCCACCTTATTTCCTTTGACACATATCTTCCAACTCCTAGAGCGTACCCCTTTTTTTAGCCATTTCAAAGGGTACACTCTCTCCTTGTAGGGTTTTTTAGTGAAGGAAAGTTGATTGTATTTCCAGTCCTGTCCTTTGAGCAGCCAATGTTCATGTGTCATTATTGGCTGTTTCCCTTCACTGCTCCCTGCACACGGAAATCAAAGGTTAGATTTAGGAACCCAAACAAGTTTGGGTCCCTTGTTAGGAGAAAAAGGATGAATGAGTGCTCTCTCAGTCCAAGCAGCAAAATGCGTTTCCTATTTGATGGTTTCCTATTTGACGGACCAGGTCCTCTTGCAGTAGTTGCTCTCTTAGCAAAGACTTTATTTCTTTGATGAGACTGAACCCTGGCCATGCAATTTTCCTTGAGGTGCTCATTGTTGCCACAGTGGCTACATAGCCAATCGTCAGGTACAGTAACATACTTGCTATGAGGGTTGTAGGGAATCTTTTCCCTTAAAAACCCAATCCCCTGCCTATTTCCCCAAGAGTTGGTGTACATGGCAGCGATGGCATCCGAGGACCAGGTCCACTTAAGAGATTTCTCAAGATCACTCTTTACTTTCCCTAGTTCTTCCTGAAGCTATTTGTTTTTCTCAAGTTCAGCACACAGACTAGTCTTTACCAAGTTTAACTCATTTTCAAGCTTAATGTGTGCTTCGCTTGCAACTTCCTTTCCACTTTTAGGGTTTCCAGGCCTATTTACTGTTTTATATTCCTCATTGTTTCTTTCAAGTCTACTACCATCACTACTAGGTCATCTCTTTCTTGCTCAATGATAGTAACTCTCTCAGTCAAGGTTTCCTTTTCTTTACTTGCACACTCAATGGTTTCTTTTAAGTCCACCACAACCACCATTAAATCATCTCGTTCATGTTCTATACTAGCAATTTTCCCTTCTAAGGCATTCTTTTCTCTTTTCAGGTTCTCTATTGTTTCTTTCAAATCAACTACAACGACTACTAAGTCATCTCTAGTTTGTTCAGCTTCCTCTAGTTCCATAGTTAAAGCATCTTTATCATTGATAAGACTATGGTAAGCATCAAGTAGCACATTTGCTAATGACATGAGCTTTTTAGGAGAGTAAGATTTCAGATTTCTCCGAACATCCAGAAAGTTTACCTCATCACCGTCGTCATCTTTATCGTCATCAGATTGATCCGTTAGAGCAAAGATTGAATCGTACTCAGTTGTTTAATTTTCCACAGTCATCATTGAACTACCACCATGGTCGTCTTCTTCTTCAGATTCGCTGGAGGAGGCTCCCCATGCAGCAAGAGCTTGCTTTACAATGTTCTCAGCATCATTCTTCCTCTTGAAGTGCTTGTCATGAACCTGGTTCCTCTTTGCTGCTTTGTCAAAGTTGTTATTATACTGATCTTGCTTTAGGAGTGGGAAATCCTTGATGAAGTGTCCTGGCTTTCCACATTTATGACTGAGGTCATGATTTATGGGCTTGCTAGAGCTTCCCCTTTTTGGAATGCCTCCATTCCTCCGAACCATCTTCTGAATCCTTTTTGTCAAGTAAGCTATGTCCCCGTCTCAACCACTTGAGTCATTGTTGTCCGTCTTGAGGACCAGGTTCTTCTCTCTCTTGGGCTCTCTTCTTTCATTGTCCTTCTTCTTTTTCTTCATTTCATAGGTTCTCAAGTTCCCAACAAGTTCATCCATGGTCAGTGTCTGCATGTCCTTAGCCTCTGTAATGGCGTTAACTTTGCTTTCCCAAGAACTAGGCAGTACACTAAGGATTTTTTTGACTACCTTGTTTCTTGGAATGCCTTCATCAAGAGAGTGAAGCTCATTGATGATAGTGGTGAATCGAGTATGCATATCTTGGATGGATTCATCATCTTCATTCTGAAGAGCTCATATTCTGTTGTGAGCATATCAATCTCGGATTGCTTCACCTAAGTTGTTCCCTCGTGAGCTGTCTGAAGAGCCTCCCATATCTCTTTTGCTGATTGACTAGCTGATATCCTGTTATATTCATCAGGGCCAATACCACACACAAGAATTTTCTTTGCTCAAAAATTCTTTTCTATGGCCTTTCTATCANACTGAGATATAACATAAGAATGCACGAACACGACTAAGTACGGAATATCAATGAAAATAGTGAGATAACAGCAAGAAACGACTACAAAGACTTTGGAACTTGACTAACTCTAGCCAAGACTTAAATAACTCGACTACAAAGACTTTGGAACTTGACTAACTCTAGCCAAGACTTAAACACGCAGGTTTAAGGTTTACAAATGGGTTCCTATAGAATGCTTCTAAACAAGCTAGATAGGAATTACAGTTAAAGAACTTTTATAAAGTTACAACTCAACTAAGGACATACAATGACTCTATGTGGGAACTGGTTCGTAGTTGTTTTGTTTGTTCTTGAAGCACTTGTTTGCTAGATGGTCACGTGAGTGAGCTTGAGTAAGATATCTTAGTGTTCAAGTGCTTTGTTTTACCCTCCTTGAATGCATATATACATGTGTGACATCACATGTAATGATGCAAGCAAGGTATGTAAAAAGTCTTCCCTTGAAAGTTGACTGCAGCACTGTTCCTGCACTGTAGCGTGTGCAGGAAATAACTTTCCGGCTGCAGAGTTGACTTCGTACAGTCTTCTCAGGAACTGGTAGGGACCTGGTGCCTCAGCTGTTCCTTCCACTCTGAGGAGTAGAATCATATTCCACGCTAAATCCCAACCTGGAACCTTGTGATCTTGAGGTCTTATGAATGTGTAACAGGATCCTTATTGGGTTCTGGATAGTAAGTTTGTTAGATCATCAAAACATAAAGTAAAGTACTTATAACCAAAGTACTTGTAACCTATCAATTTCTCCTTTTTTGATGATGACAAAATTATGGTTGAAAATCCTAGAAGGAGCCACAAAGGAAACAGATTGTGAACCAGAAAGACCTTAAGTTTCCCCTATAGCTCTCCATTCACCCTTAGTCAGTACCTGAACTTTTGTGAGTTCCCTCTAAATGAGGTTCCCCCCCCCCCTCCCCCCGAATCTATATTTTGTTTATTCAATTAAATCTTACCCCCTTTGGCATCATAAAAAGCACAGAAGAGTTAGCAGCATAAAGAAGTCTAGCATAGCTAACTCATGCCACTTATGTGCTCACAACATGATAAAAGGCAGAAGTAAAAGAGCAGCAACATAGATAGCAAAAAGGAAATCACTTTCATTAACCAGAATTGGAATTTTACAGGCGGGAGCAGAATCATTGTTTTTCATCCACAGTCTAGAACAAACAAAAAACACATACCAGAAATAACGAAACATCACCAACAACAACATAAGAAGATAGACACTATAAATTGGACACTAAGGGGACATTCTTTAAGGGACACTGGAGGAAGGGGGCTTGGAAGAGGAAGCAAGTGTTTGGAGGACAAGATCCATGCAATCATTCGCGGACATTTGCTCATTGAGCGGTCTTTCTTTCACTCCTCCACTTGTTTCCTTAGTTCAGCATTCTCCTTTGTTAGGCATGCAACCTATGTGATGTGAGAATCACTAGAACCAGGTACCTCTTGCAACTGACTGAGCTGACTCTCAAGAATCGCGTTCCTAGCCTTCAACTTCCAGATCTCCTCTATGGCACTATTCTGAGCATTTATCCATTGAGAGATTGTGGAAGTGCTTCCAACTCCTCCGACTTTGTCAATCCACTCACACTCCTCCAGAGTAGTATTTGAAAATGATTTCTTTTTGGTGCCCATTTCGGCCTGTCCCAGAGGTACTTCTCTTATTGAACCTAAAAATTTCGTTGAGGCTTTTGCAGGATGCAGTATGGGTGAATGCAATCCAAGATGAACTCAA
>NW_017678056.1:0-10208 GCF_001879085.1 Nicotiana attenuata
CTCCAACTCAATGACTACATCATCTGCTCGGGGGATCACTCTCCTCCTCTTACGTGCCCTCTCCAACTCCTGTACCGACTCAGTCTGAGCTACTGGAACTGGGTCATGCAATAATAGCTCCAAAGGCAAGTGATCAGCAACCTTCATCTTCTCCACTTCTACCCTCAACTCCTTCACAGACTCATTTGATGCTCGAGTCTTTCTCAGCTTCTTTGTTTCCTTTGTCAGCTCCTTCAATGCTTTCCCATGAGTACCTACAGCCTCCAATATCGACTGTTGGTTCTCCAAGATCTTCTTCTGGTTGGCCAGAAGCTCCTTGAGAGTCTCCTCCACTGACTCTGGAACCTGTGGCTGTGGGGGTACGGACTGGGTTGCCGCCGAGGTAGAAAGCACAAACAGCTTAGAAGTAGATGCCTGCATCCAGTTGTTGATACTGGCAAGGGTTTGGCTCAAACAGTGGGCAGTCAATGGGTAGGCTGTGGATGAGGGAATATCTGGAGCAGTGGAAGTAGAGGGTCCTGGGGCAATATCTGGTGTAGCTGGGGGGAGGCTGAGTAGAAGGGAGTACTACTACTAGCTCTTCAGACTGGCCAGTAGAAGTAGTGGCTTTTCCTTTTGGATCTTTATTTTTGGGGTTGTCATCACTCTTTAGACTGTACCAGGAAAAAGGCAGCTTTGGTTTCACCTTCACATCAAACTTCCTTTTCTCCACTTCCAAGTCGTCAAAGTAGATTGTCAGGAAATTTGGGAAGGGATATGATCTATCACCTTCATTGACCACCCGTGTGATCACACGAGACATGACATTCCCGACATTGATCGGGTACCCTGCCATAATTGAAGCCACCAAGATTGCCCGGGAGATAGGCAGAGAGTTCTCATGAGTAGTGGGGTCCAGCCTGCTGCATAGGAAAGTCTCCCACCCCTTTGCTTCGAAGTTTAAAGTTCTCCTCAAAATTGGGACTCCTGCTGTCAACCATGCTATGGTGGTACCCGGGAGTGCCAGGTACTCTTCCAACCACGGACGGGCTGCCTCATCCAATGCCACATTTTCTAAATATAATGATTCATCTTCCTCCAGAAAGCCCAGGTAGTCATTGATTGTCTTCCCATCGAACATCACTGTCAAATTCCGCACCTTAGTCACTTTAGCGCCCTTTTTGATGTGGGCAGCATTAGTGTAGAATTCCTTGACTAAGTGCTCATTTGCGTCCTCGACGTTGCCTATAAAATATTCCCAGCCCGGTCTCTCTATGAATTGCCTCTTCACATTAGGGTTGTGAGGCAGAAGGTCCCTCTCAATGAATGTCCGTTCAAGTATCAATTTCCTCTCGGGCCACCACTCTCGGAACTTGTGGTATGCTATCTCACTAACAAATCTATCTTGCCAAGCCTCCGGGTTTCTAGTTCTCTCCACCCCCCCGATTTGGGGCACACCCTCTCCTTCTTCATCTTCTATGGGATCCTCACCGGGTGTTGAAGCTGTAGGTGAGGTAGAAGAAGCACTATCACCGCTCTCAGCTGAGCCCTCATACGACTCAGAAGAAATCTGGATTGAAGCTTGAGCAGTAGGAGAGCCTGGAGGGGTAGGTTCATTTCTCAATCTCAGCCTCTCTGGGAAATCAGGAAGATACTCCGTCACTGAATCAGACTCAGATGCCTCCCGGGAGGGTACATACTCACTTCCCTCTGAATGGGAAGCAGCCCTATCTGCAGCCTTGATTTGTTTTCTTGTTTCTCCAATTGCTTTTCGGACTTGGGGGGTCAATTTGATCATACCTCGTCCCCTACCCCGGGAGGACTCTCCTTTTCCTTTCTGTTTATCACCACCGCCTCGCAACTTAACCATTGTCTGCAAGGAGAATTCAGTTAGAGTTTGTTAGTATCACAACACTAAGAGAAACAGTGAAGAATATAATTGAAGACAACTTATTGCGGACCGCATAAAAAGCAGTGCGGCCGCAAAGGAACCATCGCGGACCGCACAAAATGGCACCGCGGTCCGCAGTGAAGTGGGGTTCAGAATACCCACTCTCTGATTCAGGGCACTGCGGACCGCAAGAAATGGTCAATGGCCGCGGTAAGGCACCGCGGACCGCGAAAAATCGACCGCGACCGCGGTCCTCAAAGTCAAAATCTCTAAAGTTTTCCACCGCGGAAAAAACCATCGCGGCCGCGGAGATGCACCGCGGACCGCAGAAAATCCACCGCGGTCGCGGTAAGCATAACTCAGCAACAACAACCTAGGGTTTCAATATTTTCTTCATTTTTAGCCTAAATTCACATATTATCAATCCCCTAGGTAGTTAATCATCATTTTTAACTAATTAAACCTAATCTAAACAACATTATGAAACCCTATGCTACAAAAAGGAAGAAAAATAAATAGAAACTAACAAATTAAAATAAAATAAAACAAAATTAAAGACTAGGCAAAGATTTGAAGTACTAGAGATGAGATACACACAGATGATTGAAACAGTGTTTGAATTTGCACTTAGGGTTAGGGATGAACAGTGCTTTTTACTATTTAGAGAGTAAAAGAGCGAAAAGTATAAATGAGGGCCTGAGGTCCTATTTATAGAAAAAGGACCTGGGACCCACAACACCTACCCACCGCGGTCTCATAAAATGCACCGCGGACCGTGGTGCTTAACCACAAGAAACACTGGCAAGGGTGTCACCGCGGACCACAGAAAATGCTCCGCGGCCGCGGTAGGGCACCGCGGACCGCACAAAATGCATTGCGGCCGCGGTGACAACTTCAGAGAACCCCCACTTGTAACCTTTCAACACTGCGGGCTGAAATGAAATTTTGCCCCCGCAATAAGGCCATTGCGGCCGCAGAAAATGCCATGCAACCGCGGTCCAAACTTCAGAGAGTGCAACATTTTTCCAAGATGGTCCTACACTGCATCAAAACAACCCTACACACATCTCACAACCAGTTAGTCCAAAAGCAACTCCTACACTAAAAAGAGAATCAAAGAAAAACAAAAGGAAAGACACATGGGTTGCCTCCGAAGAAGCGCCTGATTTAACGTCGCGGCACGACGCAGGTTACCATCAAATCACTTTAGATGGATCATTGCCGCCATGTGGCTGTCATCAATCTTGCCAAGATAGTGCTTCACTCTGTGCCCATTAACTCTGAAGATCTCTCCATTTTTGTTTTTCAAGTCAAGTGCACCAAACGGAGTCACAAGCACCACTTCAAAAGGTCCACTCCATTTCGACTTAAGCTTTCCCGGGAACAGACGTAACTGAGAATTGAACAAGTGAACCAAATCACCCAGTTTGAACTCCTTGCCACGAGCATATTTGTCATGAAGGTACTTCATCTTGTCCTTGTACAAGGACGAACTAGAGTAGGCATGAAATCGAAACTCATCAAGTTCATTAAGCTGCTCCACACGAAGATTTGCTGCCACATCCCATTCAAGATTCAACTTCCTCAAAGCCCACATGGCCTTGTGCTCTACCTCGACCGGAAGATGGCAAGCTTTCCCAAACACCAACCGGTACGGAGCCATACCAATCGGAGTCTTGTAAGCAGTCCTATAAGCCCATAGAGCATCATCCAATTTCTTTGACCAATCAGTCCTCTTTGCATTGACCGTCTTTGACAATATACTCTTGATTTCCCTGTTTGAGACTTCAACTTGGTCACTCGCCCGAGGATGATAAGGAGTAGAAACTTTGTGATTGACACCATACTTTGCAAGCAAAGTGTCAAAAGCTCTATTGCAAAAATGAGACCCTCCATCACTTATAATTGCTCGCAGAGTGCCAAACCTAGTAAAAATACTCTTCTTGAGAAACGCAACAACACTTCGGGCCTCATTATTGGGTAAAGCCACGGCCCCAACCCACTTTGAAACATAGTCAACTGCCACTAGAATGTATGTGTTGCCACATGAACTAACAAACGGGCCCATGAAATCAATGTCCCATACATCAAAAATATCAACTTCGAGAATAGTATTGAGAGGCATCTCATCCTTCTTCGAAATATCACCCGCTCTTTGACATTCGTCGTATCTCTCCACATGTTCACTTGCATCCTTGTACAAAGTTGGCCAGTAAAACCCACAACTAAGAACCTTTGAAGCTGTCCTCGCCCCACCATGATGACCACCACAGGGAGAGGAATGACAAGCCTCTAAGATACTCAATTGCTCCTCCTTCGGGACACACCTCCGGATCACACCGTCAGTGCAGATCTTGAACAAGTACGGCTCATCCCAATAGAAGTCCAAACTATCCTGTTTAAGATTCTTCCTTTGGTTAGAAGAGAGCTCACATGGGACAATACCAGTCACAAGAAAATTAGCAACGTCCGCAAACCATTGCATACCATTCAGTGACACAGAAAAGAGTTGCTCATCGGGAAATGAATCATTGATTTCTAGGCCATCGCAAGGCCTCCCCTCCTCCTCCAAGCGGGACAAGTGGTCCGCCACTTGGTTTTCACACCCTTTCCGGTCCACAATCTCCAAATCAAACTCTTGAAGTAACAAGACCCATCACATCAGCCTAGCTTTGGAATCCTTCTTCGTCATCAAGTATCAGAGTGCGGCATGATCGGTATGAACTATGACCTTGGCTCCCATGAGATACGGCCGAAATTTCTCCATTGCGAACACAATAGCCAATAACTCTTTTTCAGTTACCGTGTAATTCACTTGAGCATCATTCATTCTCTTTCTCGCATAATACACCGGGTGAAACATTTTAGTCACTCTTTGACCCAAGACCGCCCCAACCGCAACATCACTCGCGTCACACATGTGCTCGAAAGGCAAGATCCAATTGGGTGCGGTAATAGTAGGAGTGGTGGTCAACTTGTATTTGAGGAGTTCAAAAGCTGTCATGCATTCGTCATTGAACACGAACTTTGCATCCTTTTCCAAAAGTTTGCACAAAGGATTCACTACCTTCGAAAATCTTTGATAAATCTCCGGTAGAACCCCGCATGCCCAAGAAAACTTCTAACCCCCTTGACTGAAGTAGGGGGAGGTAGCCTTGAAATCACTTCTATTTTAGCTTTGTCCACCTCTATGCCATGCATTGAAATTTTATGGCCAAGGACTATGCCTTCCTCAACCATGAAGTGGCATTTTTCCCAGTTGAGCACAAGATTGGTTTCTTCACACCGGGCCAACACCCTATCAAGATTCTTCAAACATTCATCAAACGAGTCACCCACAACACTGAAGTCGTCCATGAACACCTCCAAAATATCTTCCACCATGTCGGTAAAAGTGGCCATCATACACCGCTGGAAAGTAGCCGGTGCATTACATAACCCGAATGGCATCCTAGAAAAGGCAAAGGTACCATATGGGCAAGTGAAGGTGGTCTTCTCCTGATCTTCCGGAGCAATCAAAATTTGGTTGTACCCAGAATATCCATCCACGAAACAGTAGAAGGCACGCCCAGCAAGTCTATCTAGCAGCTGGTCAATAAAAGGTAATGGAAAGTGATCTTTGCGGGTCACTTTGTTCAACTTGCGGTAATCCATGCACACCCTCCATCCGGTGACAATCCTGGTAGGAATCAACTCATTCAACGCATTGGTAACCACAGTCATACCACCCTTCTTCGGCATACATTGCATCGGCGAAGTCCAAGAACTATCAGAGATGGGGTACACAACCTCGACATCCAACCACTTGATCAACTCCTTTTTCACAACTTCTTGCATTGCCTCGTTCAACCTCCTTTGATGTTCCAAGGAGGGCTTTGCATCATCTTCAAGAATAATCTTATGCATACAAAAGGCGGGGCTTATCCCCCGAATATCAGCTAAAGTCCATCCAATTGCCTTCTTCCATTTTTGGAGCACCGCCAATGTGGCATCTACCTGCATGTTAGTAAGACAAGAGGAAAGAATAACTGGCAAAGTTGAACTAGGGCCTAAGAATTCATACCCGAGGTGTGGAGGCAACGGATTCAACTCCAACACGGGAGGTTCCTCGATTGAGGGCTTTGTTGGTGGAGTCTTCCTATTCTCAAGATCCAAAGAGAGCTTCCGAGGCTCATAAGAGTAAGATCCCACTCCATGTAAAGCATTAACACACTCCACCCGGACTTCATCCCCATTTACATCAAGATTCAACAATACCGCCTCTAGAGGGTCCTCCACATTGATTGTCACACCTCCTTTTTTACACACCACCCCGAAGGACAGTGTATAAGGGAATTTTTCCAATTTAAGTGACATTATTCGAAATGGGATTATTTATTTATCAGAGTCGCCACTTGGGATAGTTTATTTGGTGTCCCAAGTCACCGGTTTATTTTAAATCCCACATCGAGGAAATTTCGACTTTCCTTTTGAAGTCTGCGAACCAGAAATTCTGAGTAAGGAATTCTGTTAACCCGAGGGAAGGTGTTAGGCACCCCCAGATTCCGTGGTTCTAGCACGGTCGCTTAAACCATTATACCTGGCCTATTATCTAATTTTAATACATGTTTTAACCTATGGTGCAATTTTAAACCTTTAACCACTTTTATTTAATTTTAAGGAATATTGCAACGTTATTAAAACACGTCTTGAACCATGTCACATAAATGCACCCACTGTCTTTGACATGTCTTAACATCGTTGAGATTTGGATTTGGGTCACATAAATGCGCACCCGAATTTAGGAAGATAAATCATTAAAATAACGCGCCTAAAGCAACTAGCGTTGTTAACTTTGCGAGGGCCATGGAAATTTGCTAAACGGCACGCCTCGAGTTCTAAGAATTTTAAAAGATATAATTAAGTGAGGGCCACGCATTTGAGATTTATTTGGCGCAGCGCACCCCAATTTCAATTTTAAAGGATATTCAAACTAAATCCCGGAGGGCTATAAACTATTTGTGTTATCTACTACGGCTCACCTCAAATCCAAAGAAAAGATGAATTAATTAAAAGGCTACTAGAAGTGTGACTACCCCAAACGTTAAAGTCCATAGTAACTCAGCACAATGCACGATTTACTCCAGCATTTGGGCCTGAAAGTGAGGCCCAATGCCAAAATTTCAAAGCTACTAAATGCTGACTGCACCCAAGCGTGTGAATTGGGCCACAGAAATCTAGCGTGAGGCCAGCCCAACGAATTGAGATCCACGACCGAATCCCTTTGACAATACCATACAGGCCTTGAGTTGATCAGTCATTAGCCATAAACCGAAATAACACACATGATTTCCAGATTTGTAATTATTTTAAAACATGGGATAACAGATGATTAACTTAATCAAGTACTCCCAAATTAAGCACTCATTGGTTCGTTATGCTTGACGTCAATCTGTTAACTAACTTTATAAAACAAACCATGAGACTCCAAATTTACTTAAACATTAGCCTAATCCAGAAGAACAGTAAGCGGAACTTTATGAAGTAACATGACGAGCAAACATGAAAGGCATACTTAGTTTGATTTTAGACTTGTACCACAATGAACCACACCCTTCTGATTCTAACTTATAAAAAAGACTTTGCATATTTCGACAAAAAAACCTCATTCTTATACAAATACATGGATCCAATTATATTAAGTATCAATAGCTTTGCACCAACAGAATGACCATCATAAGACCTCACTTTCAAGAACAGGCCATTGCCCTTTTTAATCAAATGCACTCTAATTTTCAAAACTAAAATGACAAGCTATAGATCAAAACAACAAAGCTTAACCACATGATTGAATATATGTATAACAAACGTGTGAATGGCTTAAATAACAGTCCATATGCACAAAGTCTCAAATGTTCTGAACTACTTACGTACTAACCAAACTATCAGACCACAAGTTTTCCAACAAGACAAGAGGCTACATGAATTTCCTAGGGAAGACTACTGCTATGTCAAGATGAACAGGCAAGGCTAATTACCGTTACACTACATCACTAACTTCAGAAATTCTAAGTAAATAGCTAACATTGATGATTAAAGAAAACAGTAATTCATTCATGGAATCTTCAAGCAATTACAGTTCTCATACTTGCATCTCATCTTCTATAGAATCAGGGAATACCTGGAAGTAAATGAAATGAGAAAAGGAAGAATCAGCAGTAATGACAGCAGGGAATCGGCAGTAGGTTCCAGTAACAAAGAGTAAACCAGCAAAACAATTTCAAAACCCAGAGATGAAGTGTTGTAGCCCAGAAACCAGTTTCAAGCACATAGTTAAACCAGCAGACCTCAGAACCCAACCTTAATGACTAAATCTCAAACCATTTCCAAGTCCAAACAATCAGGAAATTGATTCAGGAAGAGGAGGATTTCAGATTACCAAATTAAAACTCAATGGAACAGTGTTTTCTACAAAATTTCAGCCGTTTTCTATTCTGGATTTTTTAACTCTTCCCAATCTGATCTTAGCTTTTCTTAGCAATGCCTTTATAGGCAAGCTACTAGGGCAGCCTTAAAAAGTTCAGTTTTTGCCCTTTAGACCTTTTCAATTTTCGTTTTTTTGCTCAAAAGTCCCTAAAGTATTGACTTGCTTGCCAAGCAAGTCTGTTTTCAGCTTCTAGGAAGCTTCCTAAGGCTGTTATTAAAAGATTCCCTGAGTAAACTACCCAAGTTACCCTTTAAAACTTCTGAAAATTACTCCAGCAGATCAAATGGGTCAAGTTGACCCAATGGCCCAATTTGATATGGGTTTGCAACCCAAATTGAATTTTATTTGAGCTTCTGATTCTTTTCAATTTGAATTCATTCTTGGCCAAATGGCCATTTTTAGTAGACTAACTAAACATTTCTTAAAAGACCAAAAATAAAACTGTTGAAATGAAAATCAAATAACGGAAAAGAAAATAAAAGGACTAATTGACTAGCGCATCAACTAACTTATCCTAAATTAATAAGAAATGAGGGGAGGATACAGAACATCAAAATGCATCTAAGCTATGTCAAAGAAAGGAAAAATAATGCAATAAAATAAAAGAAAAAGAACGGAACAATACCTTAAACTTGGACAAACGCAGGCTTGGAAACTTCGACGGACTCTTTGATTTCTTTGACCGAAATAGACCTTAATCGTGTGTTTTCATGTGAAAACACACGAATAAAGTCCATTACAATCTAAAAATCCTCAACAGGCCCGTCGATTTGGACTTTTGGAATTAGGGCTCAATTCTTTGATTTAATATTTGAGCAATTCTGTTAAGATTCGAAGGAAGAGGATGATGGATTTGGGATGAGGGAGGTCTAGTGGTCCAATGGTGTTAGTTTGGGGTTGAACAGAGGTGGCGCCGCCACCGGAGAAAACAAGGGCGGCGCTAGGGTTTCCAACTTCGATGGGATTTTGGAGAGATACAGGGGGATTCGAGGGAAGATGGTTGGAGATTTGGAAAGAGGGGGTCAAGGGGGTTCTAGGGTGTAAATTTGGGTGCATTTGGCCGCCGGCCACCGCCGTGGGCGATTTCCGGCGGGCGGCGGACGATGGTTTAGGGCGGAGCATGGTCAGAGTGTTTGGGGTTCTGAGGGCGCTGTGTGAGAGACGGTTTTGGGGGGGGGGGGGTAGGGGTGTTTAGGACATATATATATTTATGTGCTCTTGAGTTCCGGACCGTTGGATTAGTGAGATCTAACGGTCGTGATTGAACATGCCCAATACGGGGTCGTTTGGATTATTAGGTGGGGGGAGACTGGGTCAGGGATGGTTTTGGGCCGGTTTTTCGGACGAGTTTAAAGCAAAAAGGTTTGGGCTTGGGGATTTTAATTCTGAAATGGCCCAAATCTAGATTTCTTTTATTTTCCTTTTTCAATTCCTTTTTATTTCTTCTTTTCTTTTTCTTTTCAAATTAAAACAAAACCAAAATTAAACCTTAAAACTATATTAATTTACCAAATAAACTAATTATCCCTCATAGCATTTATAAAAATTAATTAAGTCCCAACTTAAAAGGAAAACTATAATAAATTCGAAAATTAAAAAGTAAAAAATGCAAAAAGAGCTATTTTTGTTATTTTCTTTCATTTTTGTAATATTAATTAACTAGTAAATCTAAAAATATAAAATAAAACCTTAAATGCAAATGCAACATATTTTTGTATTTTTCATGAATTTTATAAATTAAAAATGCACACATAAATGCAAACAAACACGAAAATTATGCAATTAATTCCTAATAAGCAAATAATTAAAAGAAAAATCCTAATTTTGGGAATTCTGTAGGAGTAATTCATGCGAGGCAAAAATCACGTGCTC
>NW_017678056.1:13175-24687 GCF_001879085.1 Nicotiana attenuata
CTACTCACTCTATACCTCTCGGTAGCTTGAGTGGCTTTGCCCTAATTGACTTTCTCAAGGCCAATTGGGTGTCAAAATTATGCAAGCAATGTAGGCTCAAGTCGGGTATTACTATCTCTAGATTTAATCCTTTAATTGGGGCTATCAATCTCTTGAATACGCCCCAATTCCTTGTTGGACTTATTTTCCTAGACTCAGAGCTCTCTTTCCCAAGAAGAGCCCAAGTCAAAAAGGCACAAATTAGTGTTTGCAACCACTAATTCAAAATGGAAAACACAGATCAGTCCAAATATCAACCACCCATAAACATCTAAGCCTTAGAACAAAAGACCCATCAAATACCCACTCTAGGGTTGAGCCACAACCCTAGCTAATGGGTCTAGCTACTCATAATAATGGAAGAAAACAGGTATTTAGATGAAGAATAACCCATATAATATGATTACAAACTAAGAATTGAAGATTCAATGTTAAACCAGCTATAAAATTACTCAAAATAGGCTAAAACCACCGTTCACGTGCTTAGCTAAAAGTTCGATAACGTAAAAATATGAAAAAGAAGTATTTATACAAGGCTGAATTTTCTGGACAAAAATACCCCTGACGGAGGTATCGCGGACCGCGGAAAATGCAACGCCGCCACAGTGAGGCTTTTTGGCTTGATTTCTGAGTCTCTGAATCTGTCCACCGCGGACCGCATAAAATGCACTGCAGCCGCGGTGGCTTCACTGCGGTCCGCATAAAATGGACTGCGACCGCAGTGGCTTCCAACTTCCAAACTCCCAGCTCTCTGAATCTCCTCTCCGCAAACCGCATAAAATGGATTGCAGCCGCGATGAGGCTACTGCTGCCGCGAAGAATCTTCCGCGAACCGCAGTGCTTGAGCTTCCAAAATTGCATCTCTCTGATCTTTTCCACCGCGGACCGCACTAAATGGACTGCGGACGCGGTGGGTCTGTTGAGGCTGCAGTGGATTTTATGCTGCAGCAGTGCCTTGACTTGTTCTTGGTACTTGTGCAGGTTTCACTCCTTTTTGAGCTGGTTTTGACTACTTGTCACTTTTTTGACCAAACCCTGCAAACAAGTACAACATGTAAGCCATTGGGACTATTTGTATTCATTTTAATCAAAACTCAAGTAAAAAGGAGTGTAAAATGAACTAGAATCCCTAGTTATCACCTGTCCTACCAAATCAACCAAATACTGTGCAGTAGGATCCTTGATGAGTAGATCCTGTATCTGGTCCTTGATGGTGGTGGCTACTTTGCTCCCCCTTAGGTTGGCGAGTAGGCACACTAATGCTAGATCAGCTCTCCAATTTAGCGCATCAGCAACATGATTGGTCTTCCCACTTCGGTACTCCAGGTTGAAGTGGAATTTGGATAGGAGTTCCTACCACCTGGCCTGTCGACCATTCAGTTTCGGTTGGGTCATGAAATGGCTAACAGCTGTGCTGTCTGTCTTGACCACGAGCGGGTTCCCCAGAAGATAGTGCCTCCAAATGCGCAAGCAATGGACGACAGCAAATAATTCTTTATCATGGGCGGCATATCGCCGCTCTGCATCCTTCAGCTTTCGGCTCTCGTACGCTACAGGATGCCCTTCTTGTAACAAGACGCCGCCGAGGGCATAGTCCGATGCATCCATTTGTACCTCGAATGGCTTGGCCAAATCAGGGAGGGCCAAGACGAGGCTACTAGACATAGCCGCTTTCAATGCGTTGAAGGCCTCCGCTCGCCTGGGTCCCCAATCCCAAGGCGTGACCTTCTTGAGGAGTTCTGTAAATGGTACTGCAATGGTACTGCGATGAGGGAGTAGGTTTTCATAAATCGCCGATAGAAGTTGCATAGGCCAAGGAACGCCCTTAAGGCGTGGATATCCTTAAGCGGCGGCCAATCTGTGATTGCCTGAATCTTCTGTTGGTCCATCTTGATCCGCCCTTCCTCGATGACATGTAGTCAATCTGCTTTTGAGAAAAAGAGCACTTGGATAGCTTCGCATATAGCTCGTGCTCCCGTAATGGGGCTAGGACCTTCCGCAAGTGCTCCAGGTGTTCTTCCAGTGTTTGGCTATATACAATTATGTCATCCAAGTAGACCACCACGAATTCGTCAATGTACTCTCGGAAGACTTGGTTCATCAGGGTGCAAAATGTAGCTGAGACGTTAATTAAGCCGAACGACATAACCAGGAAAGTCATACGACCCGTATCTTATCACACAGGCCGTCTTGTGTTCATCACCCTCTGCAATCACTTGCCAATAACCTGTCTTCAGGTCTATCTTGGTGAATACCGTCGCAACACCCAGTTGATCGGCTCCAACCCTATACCACTATAAAATGGCAAGAGTGGTCGATGCATCTTTTACCCGAAAGGTCGGGATCGATATCCACAAGGAGCTAATATTAGTTGGGAGTTGGGTTTCTATCCAATCTAGCTATGCATGTTGCTCTTAATTGCACTTCTAAACATGTTTGGATTTGTTCTATTCTACTATTAATGCTACTAATTGCTGGAAATAATCTAAGTACAATGTTTTTGAAGGGTTTTTCTCAATTGATAAAAAAGCACTAGGGAAGTGACTTACACCTAGACGAGTATCTAATGGGGTCTAAAAGTTAGGACAAGATTGTGATATTCGGGATCATGATATAACCTTTGCACATAATTACTCACTCTATACCTCTCGGTAGTTTGAGTGACTTTGTCCTAATTGACTTTCTCAAGCCCAATTGGGTGTTCACACAATGCAAGCAAAATTGGCTCAAGTCGGGTGTTACTATCTCTAGGTTTAACCCTTTAATTGGGGCTATCAATCTCTTGAATGCACCCCAATTCCTTGTTAGACTGAATTTCCTAGACTTAGTCTCTCTTTCTCAAGAAGAGTCTAAGTCATATAGGCACGAATCAGTGTATGCAACCCCCAATTCAATAATTAAAGCATGAATCAAGCTAAATATCATTAACCCATAAACAATTAAGCCCTATAATAGAAGACCCATTAAATACCCACACTAGGGTTGGGTCACAACCCTAGCTAATGGGTTTAACTACTCATAATCAAGGTAGAAATCAAAGATGGAGATGAAATATAAGTCATAAAAGTTGACTACAAGAATAAAATCTCAGTTTTATAGCTAAAGCTGCTCTAAAATTACTCTAAGTAGTAAAATACGATTGTTCACGAGCTCCTCAAAACAAAAGATGACCTAAAAATGTGAAAAAGAACTATTTATACACAGCTAAAATTTCTGGATAAAAATACCCCTACGGAGGTTCCGCTGTCAGCGAAATAATAAACGCCTCAGTGTAAGGACTTCCGCGGCCGCGCAAAACAAGCGCGGACCGCGGTTCTTCATTTTTATGCTTGGTTTGAACTTGATTTCGCGGACAGCTAAACGATACCGCCTCAACGTTGGCCTCAACCGCGGCTGCGCAATTTGGACGCGGACCGAGCTTCTCAGATAGGCTCACTTTGCAGGGTCTCTGAACCTTGATTCGCCGCTCCTAGCGGAATTTCCACCGTGGCCACGTTAGGTATTTCGCGCCCGCACTTTTTCTTCTCGCCCAGCGGTCTCTGTTGCACCCAAAATACCTTCTTTGAACCTCAATTCCACGGACCGCGTAATAGTAGCTGCCTCAGCGGTGGATCTTCCGCGGCCGCTCTTTTCCTTCGCGGTCAGCGCTTTTATCTCAGCTTTGGACTTGTGCAATTTTAACTCCTTCATGAGTTGATTTTGGCTTTCTTGCCTCATTTTGACCAAACCCTGTACAAAAGCACAATAAGTCAGCTTTCGGGAATACTTTTACACATTTTTTATCCAAAACCCAAGCAAATGAGAGCATAAGATAGGCTAAAATCCATAGTTATCACTCCCCAAACTTAGGCTGTTGCTAGTCCTCAAGCTAACAAAGTAATTCCCACCTCCTCAAGATAAAAGAAAGAAAAAATTCAGCTGTCCTAAGGTGACTTCATCGAGCATCAATTGGGACTAACAATTACCCTCAACTCAAATGTATTATTAACAAACACACAACCTTTTTAGTACGATAGCCCTAGTGCGACACAAAAGCATCATGAGTTGACTTAACTCATCAAGGAAACTCTTTCTACTACATAGGTCATTGTGGAACCCAAACTCATGCTCCTCTACTCTCCATAAGCAAACCTCACTTTAGATTGTAGCACTTAGAACAAGGATTGTGGAAAAGAACGCTCATCTCTCTCAAAGGAAGGTCACAAGTCCGGCTCTAAGTACCATAAGCTTGCCACTTATGTGAATCACCACTAATGTAAGCTCACTCAACTCGAAATCATATAGGGATTTTGTGGGAATGTAATGCAGGCTTTTGGTTCAAGGTAGGATATATCGGTCTATGAAGGTTTTATCTTTCCTTAAGCACTTCATTTTTTTCATTTCGGCTCACATTTTCTTGACTCTTTGAGTCATTTTCTTATTCCTTAGGGGACTAGAGAGACACATTGTCACTCTTTCTTGTTCATGTCAATCTTTTTTCTCCTTTCTAATCATTCCAAGCCTTTCATCATGGCTTTATTGAATACCTTCATTTTTTCCTATGTTATTCACTTTCTTTTGACTTTTTGGGCTTTTCTTTCTTTTTCTTATGCCTTCCCTTTTCTTCATTTTGTACCTTTTATCACTTTTGTGTTCCTCGTCTCTCCCCCCCAAACTTATGCTTTTGCCAATTGTGCTAAGGAAAGATTGGGTGCCAAGAGAGGGTCATTTTAGAACGGATAAAGGCTTGTATCGTGGTGATTGAAAGAACAAGGGCTTTGGCTCAACGGGGTTGATTAGGGATATCATATTTGGTGGGATATGGATGCTTTCAAATTTCAATTTGGATTAAGGAGAGCCTATAATCATATCTCAAGTCGAGCTACACTTAGAATTTCGCCTGGACATACATTCAGTGCAAGTTCTAGACTTATTGGCACGGGACTTGGACTTTGCAAATCAATACCTCACCTCACAAGATGTTGGATTGCTAAAGAGATAGAGTCGAGGGCCCACAACAACCCTAGCTAAGATTGAGCAACACAAATAGCTCCAAGAAGCCACTCGATGATTGTTTAGTCAACACAAGAATCTAAAGGTCGCAACTAGTACCATTCCTTGCAAATCAATTTATTTCTAACCATAAGGTCAAAGGTAAATGTGCTAGGCCCAAGTGAAGCTTTGCCTGAGTCACTTTTATTCATTACTACTATTTACACAAAAACATAAAGAAAAACGAACTCAAACCCTTAAGAAGGTTGTCACGCCATCCATCATCGGGAAGAGCCACTCGGTTCACACAAACTCCACCTTTGGAAAGAACCATGGCATTAAGAAAACCAAAGGCTTATTGGTCAAGAAAATTTGTAAAAGTAAGAAGCTACTAACTGAAAAATAAGCTACTAAATGAAATAAGAAGTTATGCTATTAATGAAAATTGCAAAAGAAGTTATAAAGTAAAATATGAAAAGTAAACTGAATATATACAATAGGGGGTTAAGACGAATATACATAAAAGGGGAATGAATATATACATGGAAGAGTAACTTTATTTACATACCAAAAGTAAAAGTACGAGAATAAAGGAAAATAGTATCAAGGTTATTACAAACCAAATATCCAAATCATCATCAAAATAGGTCATCCCCCCCCCCCCCCAAATAAAAAGTAGCATTGTCCTCAATGCTATCAGCAAAAATAGAATAGGGGAAGAGTAGAGAGTAAAGAAAACTCCCTATGGTACCTCTGTCTGCATGGGATCACTGGCTGGGTCCTGTGGCTGGCCTGAGTCACCTCCCTCGGGGTCCTCCAGCTCAATCTCCAGATCCTCAGTCGGGGGGATTACCCCTCTCCTCACGGGCTCTCTATCACCCTTCTGCTCTGGTGCCTGTGCTGCCTGAGCTGCTGGGACTTGCTCCTCCAACAGTAAGTCCAATGGAATGTCTCAAGCTGATCTAATCTTCTCAACCTCCCTGCTCAGCAGCTTCACTGACTCCTTTGAGGCCCGAGACTTCTTCAGCTTCTTCGTTTGCTTGCCCAGGTCCTTAATTACTTTTCCTTGAGCCTCCAAAGCATCCATGATTATCTTCTGGTTATCCAGGAGCTTCTTCTGGTTGTCTAGAAGCTCCTTTAGCGATTCCTCCACTGAAGCAGGCAACTGGGGCTGTGCTGGAACTGACTGAGCTGCCACTGTGCTGGATAGGACAGAAAACTTTGTTGTAGCTTCCTGCATCCAGTTGTTGATGTTGGATAGAGTCTGGTTAACCCTCAGTGCAGTGAGAGGGTATGCTGATGAAGAAGGCACTGAATCGAAATAGAGGAAGATGGTCCGGAGGAAGGCTGTGGCATGACAGTGGAAGGCTCAGAACCAGTGGCTACCACAGCTGGCTCTTCAGAATGGCCAGTAGAAGTGGTGGCTTTTCCCTTGGACTTGGGGTTGTCCGGACCCTGTAGGCTATACCATGAAAATGGCCTATTTTGGTTTCACTTTGGTGTCAAAATCCCTTCCTTCTACTTCCTTATCCTCCAAGTACATAGTGAGGAAGTTTGGGAAAGGATATGAGCTCTCATTCTTTCCAACCACTCTAGTAATCACCTTGGCCATAATGTTCCCACATTGATCGGGTACCCCGCCATGATAGCACCCATAATAAGAGCCCGGGAAAGCGGCATATCACTGTCATGTGTAGTAGGGTCTAACCGGTTGTACAGAAAAGTATCCCATCCCTTTGCTTCGAAGCTCAAAGTGTTCCTATATATTGGGGCCCCAGGTGTCAGCCAAGCTGGAGTAGTCCCGGGAATAGCAATCACCGATGCAAGCCAAGGGCGGGCTAACTCATCCATAGCCACCTTCTCCAGATACAGGGACTCATCCTCATCATTGAACCCAGCATAGTCATTCAGCGTCTTGCCATCAAATCTAATCTTCAGGTTTCACACCTTGGTCATATAGGTGCCTTTTTTGATGTGGGCTACGTTGTCATAGAACTCTTTGACTAGATATTCATTGGCCTCCGGCAGCTTGTTTGTGAAGAACTTACACCCTACTCTTTCACCAAATTGCCTCTTCACATTGGGGTTGCAGGGTAGAAGATCCCTTTCTATGAATTCCCTCTCGAGGGTGAAAGGCCTCTGCGGCCACCATTCCCGGAATTTGTGATAGGCTTTCTCACTTACAAATCGTTGTTGCCACACTACTGGGTTCCTTGATCTCTCTAACCCCCATGCTTGGGTGTCACCACCTCTCCCTTTATCAGGTATCTCAGCATCTACATCAATCGGGTTCATTGGTGGGGCCAAAGGTGTGGCAGGTGGAGAGGCTGATGCTGAAGACTCACTACTCTCCTCTGAGCCATCAGACGACTCAGAAGAAGCAGCGGGTGTAGGTTCATCTCTCAACTGAAATTTCTCCGGAAAGTCTGCAGGGACGTGGGTTGGCACTGAGTCTCCTTCCGAAAATTCTCGGGAAGGGACATATTCACTTCCTTCAAAATGGGATGCAGCTCTGTCCGTAGCTTTGATGGTCTTTCGCAACTTCCCAATGGATTGTTGTACTGCTAGGGGTAACTCAACCCTTCCTCGTCCCCTTCCTCGGGAGGACTCTACTTTCCCTTTTTGTTTATCACTCCCGCCACTGGATTTCACCATTGTCTGCACACACAATCATTGAAAGCTCATTAGTGTTGTTGTTAAAAGAATCATTAAAGCAAGGCAGATGAAAAGTTGACAGTGTTCCAAAAGAAAACAGTGGTCCACTGACAGCGAAAAAAGGGGCGCGGTCGTGGACTAGCAACCGCTGAGAGCGGAATTTTGAACGCGGCCGCGGAGGACTGGGATTCAGACTACCCAGTCTCTGAAATTGGACAACCGCTGAGAGCGGAATTTGGGATGCGGCCGCAAAAGTTGAATTGCCGTCCGCGAAAAAACAAACGCGGCCGCGGACCCAATTTAGCAGCACTATGAACTTAAAATCCGCGGCCAGCGTGAAAAGAATCGCGGCCGCATAAAACAGACCGCTGACAGTGGATTTTACACTGCTGACCGCGAAAAATGTCCCAATTGTTACTCAAGAATATTGCATAAACGCGGAATGCGTAATTTCAGCCGCGGCCGCAGAATTAGGGTTTTCAATTTTTTTAGTCTTTAAAGGAATCATGAACACCACTAACCCCTACTAGGCATGAATAACAAGTACCCACATGAATATTTAACATCAATGCCTATATTATCGTGATTAATCAATCCTTAATTGAAAAGAAGAAGTTAAAACTAAAAGAAAAGAAAAGAAAAGCAAAAATATTAAAGCAATGCTATGATTTGTACATACCAGTTGTGTGATGTGTGGTGGAAACTAACTTCAGATTAAATCTATGATATTGGGTTCAGAGCAGAGGAAGATAAACAGTAACTAATTCTTTTGAGAGTGCACAGTGCGAAAAGTGTAAAAGGAGGAGGGCTCTCCTCTTTATACCAAGAACCTGAGGGCCCACACCGACTTACCTGGCGCAGCCACGGAATTCCACCTCGGTCCGCGCTTTTGGTCATTGTGAAGAGTTGTAGGCTCCATAATTCCGCTGAGAGTGGAAAAGTGGTCGCGGCCGCGGAGAAGGTCCGCTGACCGCAGAAAAACCACCGCGGACGCGGTTGAAACTTCAGAGAAGTCACATTTCGGACTTTTCAAGTCCGCTTCCGCTACAAGATCACGCCTCCGCGAAAAAGTTTCCGCTGACCGCGAAATTTTGAGCGCGGTCAGCGGTTCAATTGCACACTTAGCCAAATTTTTCCAGTATTAGTCCTGTACCGCATCAATAATTCCTGCACAACTTCACAACCAGTTAGTCCAAAACAAAGCCTACACTAAGAAGAAAATTAAAAAGAAAGAAAAACACATGGGTTGCCTCCCAAGAAGCGCCTGATTTAACGTCGCGGCACGACGCAGGTTACCATCAATCACTTGAGATGGATCATTGCCACCACATGGCTGTTATCAATCTTGCCAAGATAGTGCTTCACTCGGTGTCCATTAACTCGGAAGATTTCACCTTTTTTGTTTTTCAAATTAAGAGCACCAAACGGAGTTACATGCACTACTTCAAAAGGGCCACTCCATTCTGACTTGAGCTTTCCCGGAAACAGTCATAATCGAGAGTAGAATAGAAGAACCAAATCACCCTCCTTGAATTCCTTACTCCGGGCATACTTGTCATGTAAGTACTTCATCTTGTCCTTATACAAGGATGATCTGGAATAGGCATGGAACCTAAACTCATCAAGTTCATTGAGTTGCTCTACCCGGAGATTTGCTGCAACATCCCACTCAAGATTTAACTTCTTCAGCGCCCACATGGCCTTATGCTCTAACTCAACCGGAAGATGGCACGCTTTCCCAAATACCAACCAATACGGAGAAATACCAATTGGATCTTGTAAGCAGTCCTGTAAGCCCATAAAGCATCATCCAGTTTCCTTGACCAGTCAGTCCTATTTGCATTGATAGTTTTTGACAATATGCTCTTTATCTCCCTTTGGAAACCTCAACTTGTCCACTAGCCTGGGGATGATAAGGGGTTGACACTTTATGATTGACACCATACTTGGAAAGTAAGTATCGAAGGCCTTGTTGCAAAAACGAGAAACCCCATCACTGATTATCGCCCTAGGAGTGCCAAACCTTGTAAAAATATTCTTCTTTAAGAAAGCCACTACACTCCGTGCCTCATTGTTGGGCAAAGCCACGGCTTCAACCCACTTGGAAACATAATTAACAGCAACCAGAATATACGTGTTACCATATGAACTCACAAAAGGTCCCATGAAGTCAATACCCCACACGTCAAATATGTCAACCTCAAGAATAGTGGTGAGAGGCATTTCATCCTTCTTGGAAATTCCACCAGCTCTCTCACACTCATCACATCTCTTCACAAGCTCACTAGCATCTCTATACAATATAGGCCAATAAAAACCACAGCCAAGCACCTTTGAAGCAGTTCTCGCCCCACCATGATGACCACCGTAGGGCGAGGAATGGCAAGCATCAAGAATACTCATTTGCTCCTCTTCCGGAACACATCCTCGGATCACGCCATCATTACAAATCTTGAACAGGTAAGGCTCATTCCAGTAGTAATCCAAGCTATCCCGTTTAAGCGTTTTCCTTTGGTTAGAAGAGAGCTCACACGGGATAATGTCGGTCACAAGAAAATTAGCAACATCAGCGAACCAAGGCATACTATTCAAAGATACGGAGAGGAGTTGCTCATCCAGGAATGAATCATTAATTCCGAGCCCCTCATGGGGCCTCCCCTCCTCCTCCAAGCGGGACAAGTGGTCCGCCACTTGGTTTTCACACCCTTTTCGATCAACAATCTCAAGGTCAAACTCTTGAAGCAATAGAACTCATCTCATCAACCGAGCCTTAGAATCCTTCTTTGTCGTCAAGTAACGGAGTGCCGCATGATCAGTATGAATAATCACTTTGGCACCCATTAGATAAGGCCTAAACTTTTCCATGGCAAACACTATGGCTAGCAACTCTTTTTCCGTCACCGTGTAATTAAACTGGCTCATTCATAGTTTTCCTTGCATAATACACCGGGTGAAACATCTTGTTCACCCTTTGCCCCAACACCGCTCCTACAGCAACATCACTTGCGTCACACATAAGCTCGAAGGGTAGGCTCCAATTGGGTGCGGTAATAATGGGAGTGGTTGTCAGTTTGTACTTGAGAAATTCGAAAGATTTCATGCATTCTTCATTAAATACAAACCTTGCATCCTTTTCCAATAGTTTGCACAAGGGATTCACTATCTTTGAAAAGTCCTTGATGAACCTTCGGTAGAAACCCGCATGCCCAAGAAAACTCCTAACCCCTTTGACAGAAGTAGGAGGAGGAAGCTTTGAAATCACTTCAATCTTCGCCTTGTCCACCTCAATACCGTTCTTTGAGATCTTATGGACAATGCCCTCCTCGACCATAAAGTGGCATTTTTCCTAGTTAAGCACTAGATTTGTCTCTTCACATCGGGCCAAAACCTTGTCAAGATTCTTCAAGCATTCTTCAAAGGAGCCACCCACAACACTTAAATCATCCATGAACACTTCCAATAAGTCCTCCACCATGTCCGTAAATATAGCCATCAGACGCCGTTGGAATGTAGTCGGTGCATTACACAAACCGAATGGCATCCGTGAAAATGCAAAGGTTCCATACGGGCATGTGAAGGTGGTTTTCTCTTGATCCTCCGGTGCAATCAAAATCTATTTGTAACTTGAGTACCCATCCAAAAAGCAGTAGTAGGCACGCAGCAAGTCTATCCAACATTTGGTCCAGAAAGGGCAATGGAAAATGATCTTTGCGGGTCACCTTATTCAGCTTCCGGTAGTCCATGCATACCCTCCATCCGGTGACAGTCCTAGTGGGGATCAATTCATTTTGCTCATTCGTGACCACAGTCATACCACCCTTCTTCGGCACACATTGTACCGGTGAAG
>NW_017678057.1:0-4745 GCF_001879085.1 Nicotiana attenuata
CACCGCCAAGGAACAAGAAAGAGGTGATGAGTTTGCTTGGCAGGTTGAATTACATCAGCAGGTTTATTGCCCAGCTCACAACGACTTGCGAGCCCATCTTTAAGCTGCTAAAGAAAGATGTTGCGGTTAGATGGACGGATGAATGTCAAGCAGCATTTGACATGATTAAGGAGTATTTGGCTAGTCCACCTGTGTTGGTCCCGCCGGAGCCGGGAAGACCCTTGATCCTTTATCTGACAGTTTTGGATAATTCTTTTGGTTGTGTACTGGGGCAGCATGACATCACAGGAAGGAAAGAGCAGGCGATTTACTACCTCAGCAAGAAGTTCACATCATATGAGGTGAAGTATACTCAACTGGAGAGGACGTGTTGTGCCTTAACCTGGGTAGCGCAGAAATTGAAACATTACTTGTCAGCATATACCACCTATCTCATCTCTCGGTTGGACCCGTTGAAGTACATTTTTCAGAAGCGCATGCCCACGGGGAGGCTGGCGAAGTGGAAAATCTTGCTTACGGAGTTTGATATTGTCTACGTGACCCGGACTGCAATGAAAGCACAAGCGCTGGCTGATCATTTGGCCGAGAACCCAGTTGATGATGAATATGAACCTTTGAAAACATACTTCCCCGATGAGGAGATAATGCATGTTGAAGAATTAGAACAAGTCGAGAAGCCAGGATGGAAACTGTTCTTTGATGGGGCTGCCAACGCCAAAGGCGTCGGGATAGGAGCAGTATTGATTTCTGAGACAGGGCAACACTACCCTGTCACTGCTCAACTTCATTTCTATTGCACCAATAACATGGCTGAATACGAGGCATGTATCTTGGGTTTGAGATTGGCTATAGACATGGGTGTCCAGGAAATCTTGGTCATGGGTGACTCGGATCTGATGGTACACCAGATTCAGAGGTGAATGGGAGACACGAGATTTGAAGCTCATACCGTACCGGCAGTGTTTGCATGAACTTTGTCAACGGTTTCAATCAATAGATTTCAGGCATATTCCAAGGATTCACAATGAGGTTGCCGACGCTTTGGCCACTTTGGCGTCAATGTTGCATCATCCAGACAAGGCTTATGTGGACCCATTACAAATTCAGGTCCGAGATCAGCATGCCTATTGTAATATGGTGGAAGAAGAGCTTGATGGTGAGCCGTGGTTCTATGATATCAAAGAATACCTCCGGATGGGAGTGTACCCAGCACAAGCTACAGGGAATCAAAAGAGAGCAATTCGACTCCTGGCAAGTGGATTTTTCTTCAGTGGAGGAGTGTTGTACAAGAGAACTCCAGATCTTGGATTGTTGAGATGCATGGATGCTAAACAAGCTACAGTTATCATGACCGAGGTACATATGGGAGTTTGTGGACCTCATATGAGCGGATATGTATTGGCAAAGAAGATTATCCGAGCG
The DNA here is from genome assembly GCF_001879085.1 of Nicotiana attenuata. Lineage (NCBI taxonomy): Eukaryota > Viridiplantae > Streptophyta > Magnoliopsida > Solanales > Solanaceae > Nicotiana > Nicotiana attenuata. The sequence continues at coordinate 1,423 of NW_017678057.1, forward strand.
GGTTATTATTGGCTTACTATGGAACGGGATTGCATCAGTTTCGTGCGCAAGTGTCATCAATGTCAGGTACATGGAGATTTGATTCATTCTCCACCATCTGAATTGCATACAATGTCGGCACCATGGCCGTTCGTTGCTTGGGGAATGGATGTCATTGGGCCGATAGAGCCAGCGGCGTCAAATGGGCACAGGTTCATTCTGGTAGCTATTGATTATTTCACTAAGTGGGTTGAAGCGAAAACCTTCAAATCTGTGACCAAGAAGGCAGTGGTCGATTTTGTGCATTCGAATATCATCTGTCGGTTTGGGATCCCGAAGGTAATCATCGCGGATAATGGCGCCAATCTCAACAGTCATTTGATGGTAGAGACATGTCAGCAGTTTAAGATCACGCACCGCAATTCCACCCCATATCGTCCTAAGGCGAATGGAGCGGTCGAAGCAGCTAACAAGAACATCAAGAAAAAACTTCGGAAAATGGTAGAGGGGTCCAGGCAATGGCATGAGAAGTTACCTTTCGCCCTTTTAGGCTATCGCACTAATGTCCGCACTTCAGTAGGGGCGACTCCTTATTCACTGGTGTATGGCACTGAGGCAGTAATACCCGCAGAGGTTGAAATCCCGTCCCTTCGGATTATTGCCGAGGCGGAAATTGATGATGTCGAATGGGTTAAAGCCCACTTGGAACAACTAAGTTTGATTGATGAAAAGAGATTGGCAGCAGTATGTCACGGTCGGTTGTACCAACAGAGAATGGCAAGAGCATATAACAAGAAAGTGCGTCCGCGGAGATTCGAAGTAGGGCAATTGGTGTTGAGGCGTATCTTACCTCATTGGGCTGAGGCAAAAGGAAAGTTCGCCCCGAACTGGCAGGGGCCATTTGTTGTAACCAGAGTGTTGTCCAATGGCGCATTATATTTGACAGATGTGGAAGGAAAATGTGTAGAAATGGCTATCAACTCTGATGCAGTCAAGCGATACTATGTATGATTTCTTGGTTTAATTGTACTTTATTGTATTTGGCATATTTTTGAGATTGAAATGACGAAGGAATTTTGTTCTGCTATCCAAACACTTTATCCTTTTTTACCTCTTTTGAGCCTCATTTACTTTCTTTCGTACCCCTCTTTCGGAATCAATAACAACTTGGGAGCTCGCGCAAGGAAAATCAGTGAAGAAACAAGAAAACACAGTCCAAAGAAAAGAACAAAAAAAGAAGAAAAGAAGATAAGAGAAAAGAAAAAAAAAGAAAAAGGAAAAGAACAAGAAAAAAATGAAAAAAAAGAAAAGAAAGAAAAGAAATGGAAAGAAAGAAAAGAAAGTGGAAGAAAAGGAAAGATTGCAACAACAAAATAATTCCTATGACATGAATTACGTTTGACTTGATCCCGAAAGGGTACGTAGGCAGCCTCTCCCTGAGGTTCAGTCACATCAAAACAAAATCCCAAAAGTCACCACGAATGAAACTGGGGCAGCAGCTATGGTTGTGCAAGAAAGTTGATTCCGAAAGTTGTAGTTGTGAACCCACATTGAGTTGTTTTAGAGCCTTTGATACCCTTTCTTTCTAACCCTATCCAAAAGCCTGCATTACGGTCCAAAGAAAGACCTTTTGATCAATCTTCAGGAAGTGCCAATACGAGCAAGTAAAAGTGATTCACATCAGGGGCAGCACTCCGGTGAGGGGAAAAAATGATAAAAATGAGAGAGTCTTATTGGTGAAAACCCTCATGGGAACCGTAAGGCGAAGTGAGTCGAGAGAAATAAAAAAAATGAGAGAGTCTTATTGGTGAAAACCCTCATGGGCACTGTAAGGCGAAGTGAGTTGAGAGAAATCAAAAATGAGAGAGTCTTATTGGTGAAAACCCTCACGGGCACCGTAAGGCGAAGGTGAGTTTTCAGACAGGCAAATGAGACGCGTCTGTGGTCAAAAGCTACTCAATACATTGCAGGATGAGCGAGATTTAGGTTTGGGGTGAAAATCAGGTTGTGAAAGTCCGGAACAGCAAATGTGGCAAACGAAAGTTGATTGGTTAGATAGACTGGGCTGGTCAATCCAAATGCATGGCATACTCAATGGTACCAGCTGTTCCACTCAGATAAGTCTCATTTTCTTCTTTCTTCATTACAAATCATCCGTTCTCGGATTCTCTTTATCCTTAACCCTCGAGGTCGTTGCATTTCATTCTTTCGAGGTCTATCTTTAAGATGTTTCAGTGTCAGTTCTGTTCAAAACAAAAGGAAGGAATGTCAACGCTAACTACCAGCTTCCTAGTTGTACAGACCGGGCCAGAGTATATCAAAGATGTCAAAAAGCGAAGTAAGTCATAAAGGACCACTGGAAGTGTCATCGGTGGATTAATCGATAATTGTGGGGAAGAAGCGAAGTTTCAAAAGAGGGGTCAGAAACACAAAAACAACAATATGGGATAGAACACTTGGGTCGTCAGAGTCAAGGGGTTGAAATTCGGTCAGGAAGTCGAGGGGATTCAAGGCAAGGCCAGGAAAGCGGGACGGAGTGAAGCCCAGCAGCAGGGATGTACCTAGCAAGAATGCCAGCAACTAGCCACCATTTTTAAAATTGACAAGATTTTTCTTTGATTGAAACAGGGGCAGAAATTTCGGAGAAACCCTCCGTAAGGAAAGGTAGCACCCAAACAGGTATGACTGGAAACTCTCAGGACCCTCCTGGAAAATGGGACTTAGTTTAAATTTCAAAGCAATCATGAGTAGCATAATTTAGCATAAATGTACCCCAAGGAACATAAGTTGGTTTCAAAGTTGCCTGTTTAAGATAGGACTCAATTAGGAGTTGTCAGGACCCTCCTGAATAATGGGACACAGTTTTAAGATCTCCCTTAGATAGCAAGATACTGTTGTAGGATAGTATAATTCAGCCGTAGAATTGGCACTCATAAGATAAGACTTGAATTTTGATTTTCAGGACCCTCCTGGATAATAGGATGTAGCTTTAATGTTCGCTTCAGATAACAAGATATAGTGGGAGTCGTACCTTCAGTAGATATAACTTAGGTTAAAACTATCTTTTAGCTAGAAGTTGTCAGGACCCTCCTGGATAATGGGAAGTAGTTTAAGACCTTTTAGATAACAAATGTAGTGGGAGTAATGCTTTTAGAAGATATAACTTAGGTTCGTAATTGTTAGGAGTTGTCAGGACCTCCCTGGATAATAGGACTTAGCTTTCAATTTCTTATAATAGTTGGTAGAATAATTCAGTTTAACACTCACCCATGTGCCCAGCCACCAACTGGGGCAGAAAATGTTCTTTGTTTGTCTACTTTTTTTTTGGCAATCAGGCACCCACC
>NW_017678057.1:4765-22080 GCF_001879085.1 Nicotiana attenuata
TAGACGGTCAGAGCCACCTGGAGAACAGGGAATACTTTTCAAGCTCAGCAGTCAGGCGCCACCTGGAAAACTAGGGAAGTACAATTCAAATTCTATCCGTTAATTTTAATATCTGATAACATGATGCGACCAGCCACCACACTGGGGCAAAAAATTTTCTTTGTTTGTCTATTTTGTTGCAGTCAGGAGCCCGCCTGGAGAACAAGGGAATACTTTTCAAGCTTCATCAATCAGGAGCCCACCTGGAGAATAAGGGGATACTTTTCAAGAGTCAGCAGTCAGGAGCCCGCCTGGAGAATAGAGGCACACATTTCAAACTTCAACAAGTCTAGCATCATGCAGAGGAACGACAAAACATCTCCAATCACAATACAAGGCAACAACGCAAGAATTCCAGTGGAAGAATACAAGTTCAAGGCAACACAAAGAGCATGTTAGAAGACATAGATAGGACCCTTTTTGTAATTCATAGATCATAGCTTAGGCTAGCTTCTTTTTATTTTAACATGGTGTAATAAGGAGGTCAGCGAGCAGTAGCAGCAGCAACAGCAGTGAAATCACAGCCCTGGTAGTCCCAGCTACCAAACCTTCCAGAACTACACTGACCTGATTCCTTTTTAGCCAAGGATATGTAGGCAACCTTTGAAGCAGGGTTCGGTCAGACGGTTTTCACAAAATGCTTCACACGGAGTATTCGAACGGGAAAAAATCGCTTGTTTCCGCTCACTTATCTTTGCACGGAAACTCTTCATGTTCCCGAGCAAAGAGGGGCAGCTGTGAGCACATGATTTTTGCCCTATATGAATTACTCCCACAGTTTCAAAACAAAATGATTTTTTCTCATTATTTGCAACTTTATGGATTTTCGGGGCATTTTCTGTTAATTGTTTGCATTTGTTCGTGCACGTTTATTATTGCTTAATTCATGAAAAATACAAAAATACTTGGCATTTGCACATAGGGTTAATATCACATTTAGGAGTAATTAGTGATTAATATTACAAAACAAAGAAAATAACAAAATGGTTCTTTTGCATTTGTACTTTTAATTTGTCTCAGTTTGTTTTTAAATTAGGAATTAGTTAATTGTGGAAATTAATTAGTATAATTTTAGAGTCAATTTGGGTCCTTTATTTTAATCTTACAATTAAGAAAATTAGAAAAATAATAAAAAGCAAGAAGAAAAAAAGAAACAAATAAAAGAAATCTAAAATAATAAAAAAAAGAGAAGGCCACTAATTTGGGGCCAAATCCGTCTAAAATGGCCCAAAACCCCCAAACCCGTTTCATTTACCCAGCCCAATAACCCCAGACCCGGCCTGCTCTCTTAAATGTGAAACGACGTCGTTTTGGCGTCAAGAAATCCTGTCCGTTCACCTCTCATCATCCAACGACTCTGGTCAGTCCAAAACAATTAATAAAAGTGTCTAAAAATCATTCAACCCTAGAGACAGACTTATCTTCCTCGTACCTCTTCCCCCCGCCGGCTCCGCCCAATTTCGCCGCCGGAAATCGTTTCACGGCGGCGGCCGGTGTCCAACAGCACCCAAACTTACACCCTCATACTATTTCAACCCCCTCGTCACAAATCCACCCTTGTTTTCTTTCAAATCCCAACCAAACGCCCCAAATATACAAAACCCTAAACTCCATCTCCGCCGCACAAGGCGGCGCCGGTTCCGTTCACCACCAAAATTACACCACAGAGCCTCCTCACCCTCCTCTCTTCAAATCCTTAAACCTTTTTTCCCAAATCCCCGTCAAAGTCTCCAAATATCAAGGATTTTGTCAAAACCCTAGTTCACCCAATTGGCCTCAAATCAATACCCTAGGGTCACCTCGCATCCCTCATGTTGAATCCGTTGTCAATAGCATTCGAATTTTACCATAGTGGTCTGAATTTCAAATCTAAGAAGCGGGACTATAGAAGTTTAATCAGTAAGGTCTTTCCTCTTCTTATTTGATTGTTTCTTCTGTTGGTTTTTTTGTTGTGATAATTGTTAGTCAGTGAGTTTCTACTCTTATTTGATTGTAATTTTGTTTAATGAGTCTGGTTTCCTTGTCGCATTATTTTGATTAATTTTTGTTTAATCTTGTGTAGATTTTTCTATCCCTGCTTAATCTCGTTTAGTTCAGCCTCATTCATGTGTGATTCCTGTTCCATCCAGAATTTTATAATTTTTTATTCATTTTTTTATTTGTGTTTTCTCTTCTTCTCTTTTCTTTCTTATTGTTTGATGATTCTTTGTTAGTTCATGTTTAATTGTTTAGTTTAGTTTAGTCTAATATTTGATTGTTAATTTTGTTTGATTGATGGTTTGGTAATGTATGAATTAGGATTAATTTCCAGTTTTGATAATTCAATTCTAGAGTTTTTTAACCTGGTTGGTTATAGCTGAATTAGAGGTATTTGGTTTGCCTATAGTTGACCTTAACTAGGGTAAAAGAGGATGGAGTCTAGTTTGGTATAGGGTTAGTAATTTCAGGAAGTTCAGGTATTTAGAAATGCATAAGAATGATGTAGTTAAAACTTGAATTCTCTAGAATCCTCTAGAATGGGACTTTAGTTCTACTTTCAGAAAGTTAGGTTGTTTACTTGAGAAGCAAGTTAATAACTAGGGGACTAAACTGAAAAAAGTGAGGGACTAATATGCAAAACAAAAATCTGAAGCTGCACCTCTTTGTGCCTATAAAATGGCATTCCCATGCCTTGTTTCACAAGTTTTGAGCCCCAAAAAGAACTCCCCTCCAAAATTTTCTCTCTAATCTCCAGATCTGAATTTGAAATTCAAATATTCAAAAACCCAAAAACAAGAGAAAAACCTTCAAAAATCCAAAAAATACTGTTCCATTAGATAATCCAGGTTAATTTTGGCTTTTAGTTATCAATTTCCATTCTTCTAGTTCAATACTTGGATTCTGAAACTTCAAGTGTTCCCTGGTCTGATTTCAAGCAATTTTGGGTCGGTTTAAACTGGTTTGGATGAGTTGTGCATCTGCTGAAGTAGTATAATGCATTTTGAGCTTATTTAAGTGCATTTCAAGCGATCCTTGGGTTGATTTGTTAATTTCTGCTTGGTTTGAAGCATTTCTGGAATCACTGAGTCATTTCTGGGCTAGAATCAGCTGTGTGGGTTGCTATTTGAAACTCCAATCGCTGTTGCCTGCTCTGCTGTTACTAACTTCTCCTTCTTCTTGCTACGTTCTGATTTCCAGGTACATACCTTCAATTGATGTAACTGTGAGTTGAAGTCGAAATAAAATTCATTCACGACTTAGCTGCCTGATGATGTACTCGTTTGGATTGATTACTTGTCAACACCTAGACACATATTGTTTGCTATGTAGTAGTTTAATTTAGTTTTACATAATTTGTATAACTAGGACTCTTAATTAGTGGAATGTTAAAATAATTAAGACATACTCCTGGAAACGTGAAAACTCAGTAGCTATTAGTAGTTTAATTTGGTTGAGCTTGGGTTGCTAGTGTGATGAAGAATCTCAGTGGGCCCTCATATGCATTTCATTGTTTATTTTGGATTATTTAAACTTGGAATCATCTAGTTATAGTTTTCACATAGCTAGTACCTGTTTAGCTCAGAGTTATTTTGGTTTTTAAAAGAAGAATCAGAAACATTTGGATTTGGGTTTGATTTTGAAATCTAGTTTAATTTCAAACTTAACCTGTGTGGTGCTGCATCAATTCATATCTTCGTTAATATATAAGTGTTAATAACTTTAGGTTAGTGGTTCAAATCAATAGTTTACTTGAATTGAATTATGCATCATCAATTAGACTGGCTTGAGTTAGTTAACCTGTTCGAATTTAGTCCAGTTAGAGTTCGTAAGGGATTATTGCTTCAGTAGTTCGAGTGCGTGAGTATTATTTTTTCGTGATTGCCAACTGTTGGAACACGTCTAGAGTAATTTGAAAGTAATTCCAGCAAACCTTTGTTTAATTAAATTGTGGTTCAATTGAGTTTAAAGGGTCAGGGATATAACAGCCTATCCCCAGGCGTTTGGGTCTCAGGCCATCTGCTGCGCGGGCCCAGGTTTAGAGTTCATTTCCCTTACATTTGGACCTGGGCCAATGCCTGGTTTACCTCAGCCCAATAACAAATTATTTAGGACTTTTTCTTGTGTTTTTAGAGACAAAATAATTAGAAAAATCATAGCCGCTTTAGGATCAGCCTTTGAATAAAAATGAGATGAGCCTCGCCAAACAAAACACATAAATTGCGGGGCCCTCCATAAATGTTTACATAAATACTTAGACTCCGGGATGGGCCGTTTAGCGAATTTCACAGCTTTCCCCAAAGATAATAACGCGATAGTCTCTTTAGGCACACACTTTAAACAATTTTACCTTCCTAAATACGGGTGCACATTTATGTGACCCAAATCCAAATCTCAACGAAGTCGAAATGTGTCAAAAACCGCGGGTGCATTTATGTGACGTGGTTCGAGACGTGTTTTCACGACGTTGCAATTCTATAAATATAATAATAATAAAGCGGTTCAAAGTTAAAAAGCACATAGGTCAAAACATGTATTAAACTCAAATAAATAAGCCAAATATGACAATTGAGCGACCGTGCTAGAACCACGGAATCCGGGAGTGCCTAACACCTTCTCCCGGGTTAACATAATTCCTCACTCGGATTTCTGGATCGCGGACTGTTAAACAGAGTCATATTTTCCTCGATTCGGGATTCAACCGGTGACTTGGGACACCATCAATCTCCCAAGTGGCGACTCTGAATCTTAATAAATAACGAATCCTGTTTCGATTGTCCTTTAAGTGGAAAAACNACCACTAGCTCAGCCTCAAGATCCTCCCATAGTGAACTCATCTCCGGCTTTTCCTACTTACCAGTAGTACTACGGAACCACCTCTCAAACACCACCACCTCCACTACCCAAACAAATTCCATGCCCTCTACCACCAACTACTCCTGTGTTTGTGGCTCCCCCACCTGTCGCATTACACAGGTCTTCTAGCGAATCTTTGTTCCAAACCCATGATAACCAGTATTACCCGCCCGAAGCCACTTTCAAACCGCCCGAGCCATGCCCTTACACTCCCCGCCTTGATCTCTCAGCAGAAGAAGAAAAGCCTCCCAAAAACCTTGAGCAAGAGGAAATGATACGGAAGGTTAAGAGCTTAGAACAGTCATTCCGAAATATGCAGGGGCTCGGAGGACAAGTGAGTGTAGCCTACAAGGACCTGTGCCTGTTTCCTGATGTCCAGTTGCCAGCAGGATTCAAGTTACCCAAGTTTGACTTATATGATGGACATGGTGATCCGGTGGCCCACTTAAGGGGGTTCTGCAGCAAGATGAGAGGAGCTGGAGGAAGGGACGAGTTATTGATGGCTTACTTTAGTCAAAGTCTAAGTGGAGCAGCTTTGGAGTGGTACACACGACAAGATCATGCTCGATGGCACACTTGGGACGATCTGGCCCAAGCATTTGCATGTCATTTTCAGTACAATCTTGAAATTGTCCCGGACCGTCTGTCACTGACTAAAATTGAGAAGAAGCCCGGAGAAAGCTTCAGAGAATATGGTTTCCAGTGGAGAGAGCAGGCGGCAAGAGTCGATACTCCAATGAAAGAGAGCGAGATGGTTGATTATTTCCTACAGGCTTTGGAACCCACCTACTATGGTCACCTGGTGTCAGTAGTGGGAAAATCTTTCAACGAGGTCGTGAAAATGGGAAGTATGGTGGAGGAGGGTCTCAAGTCTAACAAGATTATGAGCTATTCAGCAATCAAAGCAACTACTCAGGCTATTCAGAGCGGCACTGGAGGAGTATTGGGAAAGAAGAAGAAAGAAGAGGTTGCAGTAGTGGAAGCGAGAGCTTGGTCCAGAGGTCCATCACCATATTATCACCAACCTCGCCCTCACCCCCAAACCTACCCACACAACCCATATGGCCCACCGCAGCACTATTACCCACCTCCTGTCCCCAATTTCTCTGTCCACCATGCCCAGACATACCCCCAACATCCTACCCATGCACAATGGCGCGCACCCACCCCACAAAATACTTACCCAGCTCAAAACACCTACCCACCCCCAAGAACCAACAGAAATCCCACTGGAACCGACTTTCGACCTAACCCTGCATTTAAGAATGATAGGCTGCAAAAGAAGAAGACTTTCACTCCCTTGGGTGAATCCTACACCAGCTTGTACCACAGATTGAGACAGTTGGGCATGCTGAGTCGGATTGAACCCAAATTGCCAAATCCTCCCCCAAGGAATCTGGACCACTCTGTGAGTTGTGAGTATTGCTCAGGTGCGCCGGGACATGACACAGAAAAATGCTGGCACTTGAAAACGGCTATCCAGGAGCTCATTGACACCCGCCGAATTGAAGTGCAAGCCCCAGAAACGCCTAACATCACCCAAAATCCATTACCAACCCATCACGAGACCCATATGATTGAGCTAGTCCAAAAGGGAGAGCATAAGAAGCCGTCACAAACCGTAATGATGATCAGGGCTAGTGAGGATAGATCAAATGAGAAACTAACAAAGGGGAGAGCATTGATCAAGGTAGAAGAAACAGTTAGCAAACCAGTTGCAGTGATAAAGAAGGATCTTTTGAGCAGTGTTGCAGAAAAACAAGAACCAGCTAAAGTGGTAGTGTCGGGGGCAGCTGTCAAGCCCGTTGTGATTGTAAAAGGGGCTCGCACAGAGCCGGTTGTCATCAAGCCAGTGACTCAGCTACTAGTAATCAGTGAAAAGGCCGTCCCATGGAATTACGGCCGAGTGACAGTGATGTATCAGGGGAAGGAAGGTAAGGAAGAAGTTTGTGAAACCCATGGGCTGACTCGCTCGGGAAGATGCTTTGCTCCTGACGAGCTGAGAAAGGCTAAAATCACCAAAGATAATCCAGTATCAGTAAAGAAAGCTGTAACTGAAGAAGAGGCAGAAGAATTCTTGAAGAAGATGAAGGCACAAGATTATTCCGTTGTAGAACAGTTGAGAAAGACCCTGGCACAAATGTCTTTGCTATCATTACTGATCCACTCAGATGAGCACCGCCAGGCATTGATGAAAATTTTGAATGAGGCCCATGTTCCTGATAAGATTTCTGTGAACCACTAGAGAAAATAGCAAACAAGATTTTCGAGGTCAACAGGGTTACGTTTTCTGATGATGAGCTGCCTTTGGAAGGCACTGAACATAATAGAGCACTCTACCTCACGGTGAAATGTGAAGACTCTGTGGTCACCCGGGTGCTAGTTGATAACGGGTCTAGTGCAAACATTTGCCCTCTNNNNATAGCAGTGTAGAGAGTTAATTACCTATATTAGAAAAACCAATGTCCAAGTAGTGCCGAAATGCTGCCGGATTTTTGAGAAAATGAAAGAAAAGTAGAAAGTTTTTTTAGTTGTTTGTTTGCCAATGGAAAAGAAAAATCAAAAAGAGTTTTATTTTCAAATTAGTTTGTTATTTGCCACTGAAAAAGAAAATATAAAAAAGAATCTTGCTTTCAGAAATAGTATATTTGCCAACAAAAACAAAAACAAAAAGAGTCTTGTTTTCAAAATAGTTAGATTTATTTGCCCGAACTACGCAGGTTTGATTCTCACCGGATGTGAGATACGTCGGCAACCCTCATCGGGTCCAACCTCCCCTTTTCAAAAATAGCCAAAAATGCCAAATTTTTTAATTTCGTCATGAATAAGTCGGGTGCCGCCATTCTTGTTTAAAACAAGCCGAATGTCCCAAAAAGGGCGCCAGAAGGCTGTTTTTGCAAGAACTGTCACCTTGAGTCAGTTTCAACGGTTAGCAGGCACAGCCTTAAAATTTTCTCCCCGAAGTGCTGAAAGGCCGTAATTGCAAAACCGGCCATTTGTTTTAAATCGGAAATTTGAACAAAAATAGTGTCATTTTTCATTGTTAGGTCAAAATAAGTGATTAAATCACCTTAATAAATGTGCAGGATGAGCACGACTCAAAATGAACCTTTTTCAATCATGCATAAAATCCCTTTGGAGTTGCGTCTGTGGTGGAACGACTTAGGAGGAGAAGGGCAAGATGAGGTCAAAAAATATTTGAATGGGCTTACCGGTTTGTTGGAGATTATGCCTCGGGGAGACATCATCAGAGCGTTGGTCACATGTTGGGACCCGGCACATAACGTCTTCCATTTCTCGGACTTTGAGCTAACTCCGACACTAGAGGAAATAGCCGGCTACATCGGAAAAGATGAGGTTCCTTTAAGGCATAAGTACTTGGTTGCCCCGAGAACTGTAGCTGTGCACAGATTTTTAGATTCACTGAAAATAAGCAGGACGGTCCACAATGCAGATTTGGCAAACGGCTTTTGTACTCCACACTTCATATATCACAGATCTGTCCATATAGGAGGTTTCAACAACCCGGAAAACAAGATATGTAGCAAAGGGAACCACCAAAAATGGGAGGAGCATAGACGTTTTGCTTTTATGGTGGTCTTTTTGGGGCTTGTGGTATTTCCAAGGAAAGACAGAAACATTGACATAAAAATAGCCGGGGTCGTCAGCACTCTACTCACTCAAGCCAGAAGCACTCTTGCGCCCATGATATTAGCCGAACTCTTCCGCGCCCTGACAGCTTGCAAAGCCGGGGGAGACTTCTTCGAGGGGTGCAGTCTATTGTTGCAAATGTGGATGACCGAACACTTGTGCCGTCGTCCTCAATTCCTGAGTTATGGGTCTACAAAGAAGACATGTATAGAGGAGTTTTACACAAGGATTAAGGGGATCAGCTTGCCCGAGGGATTCACGGGCTGGACTTCATACTTTAGGTCCCTCACTGCTAGTCAAATAGAGTGGAGATTTGGATGGTTGTCTGTCGATGAAATCATATATATGCCAGCAACGGGGCCGCACTTTCTTTTGATGGGTCTTAAAAACATCCAGCCTTATGCTTCGTATCGGGTTTTAAAGCAACTCGGGAGGTGCCAAATAGTGCCAAAAGACGGCGATCTCAGTGCTCAGGTAGTTGAAATTAGCCCTGACGAACAATTCCCTGAAGCAAGAGTCCGCCAGATCTGGAATGAATGCCAATACTTAAAAGCGGATACTTGCGTACAGGATCGGGCCAAAGGCGAAGTGTAGCCAGGATACCTTGCTTGGTATAGGAGAGAATATGAGCATGAAAGGCCATCTAAAAGACCTCACATCCAGGAGTTTGCCGAATCATCGCAAGAACAGTGGGCTTGGTTAGCTAAAGAAAATGAGTACAGGGCCCGCATAGGAGCATTGGAAAAACAGGTCCAAGACCTCCAGTTTGAAAACAGCGTGCAAGCCGCGGCTGATGAGGGTGAGAGAAAGAAGTTGGCCAAAGAGAATGAAGCTTTATGAGCCCAAATCCAAAAGATGAAGTTAGCGGCCGAAAATCCTGTCAAAAGCGCCAAAGATACAAAGCTTATAGAAAATCTAAGGCAAAAGGTGAATGACTACAATTTTGACCTCAACAAAGCAGAAAGGGAATTAGCTGGGGTTCGGAAACAATTGGCTAAAAACGCGGAAGAACGAGCCCGCATGATTAATCAGTTGAGAGAAGAATACGATAATGAGGTCACATGATTAAAGAAAAAGGTCATTGCCATAGAAAACAGAATGATCAAACAGGCAAAAGAATACAATGTTGAAAGAGAGCATTGAAACATGGCATTGGCACAGTTAGAAATGGACTTGCAACAACACCAGGAACAAAACCAGGTAGCCGAGCAAACTTTGGAGGCTAGGGCCCAACAGATAGGGCGGTTGCTTCAAGAAAAAGGCAGAATCAGAGAGAGAATCTTAACCATTGCTCACTCCAATACTTAAAACCAGGTACCACCTTCTTTGCATCAGTGATGATATTTGTGAAGCAGATAATGAGTGACCTGGACAGACTTCAAGGGGAACTTGCATATAGGCCCGCGGCGAGACCGAACGATGTCCCGCGGGCACCAGGAGCTTTAATGTATTCATGATTGTCTTTTGAGTCTGTATTTCTTTTTCTACTAGAGTTTGTCATTTGAGTCTGTATTTCCGTTTCTACTGGAGTCTGTAGTTCCTTTTCATTACAAGTCAGTCAGTTGATTGAGTCTATATTTTTGTTTGAACTAGAATAGGTATGGTGGAGTCTGTAGTTCTTTTCTGTATCAGAGTCTGGTAGTTGTTTAGTATGTCCGCTTTGAGTCTTTGTAATAGACGTAGCTGCTATCAATAAAATAGAAAATCCCAAAAAAATATGTTTGCTTCTACTTTACATTTATTCTTCACGAACTACGCTTGGTCTGATTCACGCGGGGTCGTGATACGTAGGCAATCTCCATAGGATTCGACCGTAACCAAATAATAAAATGGAAAATAGGAGAGAAAAATGAGAAAGCGGCAAGAAACAATGGAAAAATAAAAAGGAAGTGGCACATAGAAATAAGGAAAAGCCGGGATGATGCATGCAACCAAGCAAAGGCATAATAGAAAGGGTTAACTGCTTAGGTGCATTCATTCCCCAATGTGCGGTCATCTATCTGTTAATGCCCTAACCGCTAACAAAGTTGTTGTTGATGAGTCCAGGAAAGTGGTTAAGTTGACTGGCATTCTGGCAACCCATCCCTACAACACCCGCTCTAAGGATAAGTCAAACATGGTCAACCAGGAATTGGAAGCAAGCATTGTCGACCCGTCTAGGGAAGAGGAAGTAGTGGATGTTAATGCAGTGAAGGAGGAGATATATAAACTGAAGCAACAAATGGCCGAGATGTACCAGGCCTGGTCGAAGGGACATCCACCACCAGCCTATCCTGCTAACCTCACCTACCTCCCACCACTAGCTCAGCCTCAAGATCCTCCAACAGTGAACTCATCGCCGGCTTTCCCTACTTACTAGCAGTACTACGGAACCACCTCTCAAACACCACCACCTCCACCACCCAAACAAATTCCATGCCCTTCACCACCAACTACTCCTGTGTTTGTGGCTCCCCTACCTGTCGCATTACACAGGTCTTCTAGCGAACCTTTGTTCCAAACCCATGACAACCAGTATTACCCACCCGAAGCCACTTTTAAACCGCCAGAGCCATGCCCTTACGCTCGCCGTCTTGATCTCTCAGCTGAAGAAGAAAAGCCTCCCAAAAATCCTGAGCAAGAGGAAATGATACAGAAGGTTAAGAGCTTAGAACAGTCATTCCGAAATATGCAGGGGCTCGGAGCACAAGTGAGTGTAGCCTACAAGGACCTATGCTTGTTTCCTGATGTCTAGTTGCCAGCAGGATTCAAGTTACCCAAGTTTGACTTATATGATGGACATGGTGATCCGGTGGCCCACTTAAGGGGGTTCTGCAGCAAGATGAGAGGAGCAGGATGAAGGGACGAGTTATTGATGGCTTACTTTAGTCAAAGTCTAAGTGGAGCAGCTTTGGAGTGGTACACATGACAGGATCATGCTCGATGGTACACTTGGGACGATTTGGCCCAAGCATTTGCATGTTATTTTCAGTACAATCTCGAAATATTTCCGGACCGTCTGTCACTGACTAAAATTGAGAAGAAGCCCGGAGAAAGCTTCAGAGAATATGGTTTTCGGTGGAGAGAGCAGGCAGCAAGAGTTGATCCTCCAATTAAAGAAAGCGAGATGGTTGATTATTTCCTACAGGCTTTGGAACCCACCTACTATGGTCACCTGGTGTCAGAAGTGGGAAAATCTTTAAACGAGGTAGTAAATATGGGAAGTATGGTGGAAGAGGGTCTCAAGTCTAACAAGATTATGAGTTATTCGGCAATCAAGGCAACTACCCAGGCTATTCAGAGCGGCACTGGACGAGTATTGGGAAAGAAGAAGAAAGAAGAGGTTGCAGTAGTGGAATCGAGAGCTTGGTCCAGAGGTCCATCACCATATTATCACCAACCTTGCCCTCACCCCCAAACCTACCCACACACCCCATATGGCCCACCGCAACACTATTACCCACCTCTTGTCCCCAATTTCTCTGTCCACCATGCCCAGACATACCCCCAACCTCCTACCCATGCACAATGGCGCGCACCCACCCCACAAAATACTTACCCAGCTCAAAACACCTACCCACCCCCAAGAACCAACAGAAATCCCACTGGAACGGGCTTTCGACGTAAACCTGCATTTAAGAATGATAGGCTGTAAAAGAAAAAGACTTTCAGTCCCTTGGGTGAATCTTACACTAGCTTATACCACAGATTGAGACAGCTGGGCATGCTGAGCCCGATTGAACCCATATTGCCAAATCCTCCCCCAAGGAATCTGGACCACTCTGTGAGTTGTGAGTATTGCTCAGGTGCGCCGGGACATGACACAGAAAAATGCTGGCACTTGAAAATGGCCATTCAGTAGCTTATTGATACCCGCCGAATTGATGTGCAAGCCCCAGAAACGCCTAACATCACCCAAAATCCATTACCAACCCATCACGAGACCCATATGATTGAGCTAGTCCAAAAGGGAGAGCATAAGAAGCCGTCACAAACCGTAATGATGATCAGGGCTAGTGAGAATAGATCAAATGAGAAACTAACAAAGGGGAGAGCATTGATCAAGGCAGAAGAAACAGTTAGCAAGCCAGTTGTAGTGATAAAGAAGGAGCTTTTGAGCAGTGTTACAGAAAAACAAGAACCAGTTAAAGTGGTAGTGTCGGGGGCAGTTGTCAAGCCCGTTGTGATTGTAAAAGGGGCTCGCACAGAGCCGGTTGTCATCAAGCCAGTGACTCAGCTACCAGTAATCAGTGAAAAGGCCGTCCTATGGAATTACGGCCGAGTGACAGTGATGCATCAGGGAAAGGTAGTTAAGGAAGAAGTTTGTGAAACCCATGGGCTGACTCGATCAGGAAGATGCTTTGCTCCTGACGAGCTGAGAAAGGCTAAAATCACCAAAGATAATCCAGTATCAGTAAAGAAAGCTGTAACTGAAGAAGAGGCAGAAGAATTCTTGAAGAAGATGAAGGCACAAGATTATTCCATTGTAGAACAGTTGAGAAAGACCCCGGCACAAATCTCTTTGCTATCATTACTGATCCACTCAGATGAGCACCGCCAGGCATTGATGAAAATTTTGAATGAGGCCCATGTTCCTGATAAGATTTCTGTGAACCATCTAGAGAAAATAGCAAAGAAGATTTTTGAAGTCAACAGGGTTACGTTTTCTGATGATGAGCTGCCTTTGGAAGGCACTGAGCATAATAGAGCACTCTACCTCACGGTGAAATGTGAAGACTCTATGGTCACCCGGGTGCTAGTTGATAACGGGTCCAGTGCAAACATTTGCCCTCTTTTCACCCTGGAAAAGTTAAAGGTGGGCAGTGATAGAATCCACAAAAGTAGTATTTGCGTGCGAGGATTTGATGGGGGAGGCAAGGACACAGTCGGGGATATAGTGTTGGAACTGACGATAGGTCCGGTTGAATTCACTATGGATTTCCAGGTGCTCGACGTGGCCGTCTCTTACAATCTCTTGTTAGGCCGACCCTGGATCCATGCAGCAAAGGCAGTGCCATCTACCTTGCCCCAGATGGTTAAATTCGAGTGGGACCGGCAAGAGATTGTGCTGGATGGGGAAGATGGCTCGTGTACTCTGGGTGGTGCCATTGTGCCTTTCATAGAAGCTGAGGATGACAAAGTTCCATGGGTTTATCAAGTCTTTGATACTGTATCGGTTGAAAAGATCCCGGAAGGGAAGTGTACTCCTGTGCCAAAGGTAGCTGCTGCGTCTGTCATGGTTGCGTCGGAAATGCTGAAGAACGGATTTGTACCTGGAAAAGGCTTGGGTGCTTCTTTACAAGGCATCGTACAGCCCGTATCCCTTCCTGCAAAACTGGATACTTTTGGTTTAGGTTTCAAGCCCACTGCTGCAGACATAAGGCGAGCTAGAAAGATGAAAAAGAAAGCATGGACCCTTCCAAAACCTATTCCCCGCCTTTCCCGTTCCTTTGTCAGGCCTGGTACTAAGAAGCGCCTAGCAACAGCAATGCCCAGTGGTGTGGTTGATCCCGACAAGGAGCTGATTGAGAGGTTTGAAAAGTTATTTTATGAGGTGAATGTATTGGAGGCCGAAGAAGGTCCAAGCAAGGCAGATGTTCAGTTCGTGGGGCCCCAGGCAAAGCTTAACAATTGGGAAGCAACTCCCCTTCCTACCCGGAGGGAGTCTTGGTAGTTAGTTTTGATTTCCTTTCAGTTTAATCTGGATTATTTCCAAGGTTGTAATTCTGATGCTATGTTCCGTCCGTTTGGATGAGTTAAACCTTGTTATCTTAAATATTAATGAAATGCAATTTTCCTCATCTTTCATTCCTTATAGTTTTTATTTTTGTCTTTCTTTTCTTCTTGTACAGTCCCTTTTACGCTGGTTTCAATGATATGTCATGCATAAGGAGTCTTCAGCCCAATCTTAAATGCCAATCTAACTCAGACATAATAATACAAGAAATTGAGTGTGATGACGAAATATAATATGATGATGAGGAAGCTTTTGAGGAAATCAGTAAAGAATTGAGCCATTTTGAAGAAAAACCCAAACCTAATCTGAATGACACAGAGGCAATCAATTTAGGGGATCAGGAGAATGTGCGGGAAACGAAAATAAGTGTCTATTTGGAACCTCAGCTCAAAGAGGAGATAATTAAAGCATTGTTTGAGTACAAAGATGTTTTTGCATGGTCATACGATGACATGCCTGGGTTGAGGACCGATTTGGTGGTCCACAAATTGCCCACTGACCCAGCATGCCCTCCTGTCAAGCAGAAGTTAAGGAAATTTAAAACAGACATTAGTGTGGAAATCAAGGAAGATGTTACCAAGCAGTTTGAGGCAAAGGTCATCCGGGTCACGCGGTATCCCACCTGGTTAGCCAATGTTGTGCCTGTGCCAAAGAAGGATGGAAAGACCAGAGTGTGCGTAGATTACCGTGACCTCAATAAGGCGAGTCCAAAAGACAACTTCCCACTACCAAATATCCATATATTAATTGACAATTGTGCCAAACATGAGATTGGTTCCTTCGTGGATTGTTGCGGGCTATCACCAGATTTTGATGGATGAGGAGGATGCGGAAAAAATGGCATTCATCACGCCTTGGGGAACGTATTGCTATAGGGTCATGCCATTTGGGTTGAAGAACGCAGGGGCAACGTATATGAGGGCGATGACCACCATGTTCCATGACATGATACATCGGGAAATTGAGGTCTATGTAGACGACGTGATCATAAAGTCGAGGAAACAATGTGACCATGTCAAGGACTTGAGGAAATTCTTCCAGAGACTCCGCAGGTACAACCTCAAACTTAATCCAGCAAAGTGTGCGTTTGGAGTCCCATCTGGGAAGTTGTTGGGGTTTGTGGTGAGTCGACGTGGCATTGAGTTAGACCCGTCCAAGATCAAAGCCATTCAGGAGCTACCACCGCCAAGGAACAAGAAAGAGGTGATGAGTTTGCTTGGCAGGTTGAATTACATCAGCAGGTTCATTGCCCAGCTCACAACGACTTGCGAGCCCATCTTTAAGTTGCTAAAGAAAGATGCTGCGGTCAGATGGACGGATGAATGTCAATCAGCATTTGACAAGATTAAGGAGTATTTGGCTAGTCCACCTGTGTTGGTCCCGCCGGAGCCGGGAAGACCCTTGATCCTTTATCTGACAGTTTTGGATAATTCTTTTGGTTGTGTACTGGGGCAGCATGACATCACAGGAAGGAAAGAGCAGGCAATTTACTACCTCAGCAAGAAGTTCACATCATATGAGGTGAAGTACACTCAACTTGAGAGGACGTGTTGTGCCTTAACCTGGGTAGCGCAGAAGTTGAAACATTACTTGTCAGCATATACCACCTATCTCATCTCTCGGTTGGACCCGTTGAAGTACATTTTTCAGAAGCCCATGCCCACAGGGAGGCTGGCGAAATGGCAAATCTTGCTTACGGAGTTTGATATTGTCTACGTGACCCGGACTGCAATGAAAGCACAAGCGCTGGCTGATCATTTGGCTGAGAATCCAGTTGATGATGAATATGAACCTTTGAAAACATACTTCCCTGATGAGGAGATAATGCATGTTGAAGAATTAGAACAAGTCGAGAAGCCAGGATGGAAACTGTTCTTTGAAGGGGCTGCTAACGCCAAAGGCGTCGGGATAGGAGCAGTACTGATTTCCGAGACAGGGCAACACTACCCTGTCACTGCTCAACTTCGTTTCTATTGCACCAATAACATGGCTGAATACGAGGCATGTATCTTGGGTTTGAGATTGGCTATAGACATGGGTGTCCAGGAAATCTTGGTCATGGGTGACTCGGATCTTCTGGTACACCAGATTCAGGGTGAATGGGAGACACGAGATTTGAAGCTCATACCGTATCGGCAGTGTTTGCATGAACTTTGTCAGCGGTTTCAATCAATAGATTTCAGGCATATTCCAAGGATTCACAATGAGATTGCTGACGCTTTGGCTACTTTGGCGTCAATGCTGCATCATCCAGACAAGGCTTATGTGGACCCGTTACAGATTCAGGTCCGAGATCAGCATGCCTATTGTAACGTGGTGGAAGAAGAGCTTGATGGTGAGCCGTGGTTCTATGATATCAAAGAATACCTCCGGATGGGAGTGTATCCAGCACAAGCTACAGGGGATCAAAAGAGAGCAATTCGACGCTTGGCAAGTGGCTTTTTCTTTAGTGGATGAGTGTTGTACAAGAGAACCCCAGATCTTGGATTATTGAGATGCATGGATGCTAAACAGGCTACAGTTATCATGGCCGAGGTACATGCGGGAGTTTGTGGACCTCATATGAGCGGATATGTATTGGCAAAGAAGATTCTTCGAGCGGGTTATTATTGGCTTACTATGGAACGGGATTGCATCAGTTTCGTGCCCAAGTGTCATCAATGTCAGGTACATGGAGATTTGATTCATTCTCCACCATCTGAATTGCATACAATGTCGGCACCATGGCCGTTCGTTGCTTGGGGAATGGATGTCATTGGGCCGATTGAGCCAGCGGCGTCAAATGGGCACAGGTTTATTCTGGTATCTATTGATTATTTCACTAAGTGGGTTGAAGCAAAAACTTTCAAATCTGTGACCAAGAAGGCAGTGGTCGATTTTGTGCATTCGAATATCATCTGTTGGTTTGGGATCCCGAAGGTAATCATCACGGACAATGGGGCCAATCTCAACAGTCATTTGATGGCAGAGACATGTCAGCAGTTTAAGATCACGCACCGCAATTCCACCCCATATCGTCCTAAGGCGAATGGAGCGGTCGAAGCAGCTAACAAGACATCAAGAAAATACTTCGAAA
>NW_017678057.1:22348-24687 GCF_001879085.1 Nicotiana attenuata
AAGTGAGTACTTCCAACTCAGTGAGTAATAAACATATATAATGGCTGAAAGTAAGAAATCCCGAAATATTACAATATAAAGCTATAATCAACGATTTAGCACGTTAAACGATAAAACAACAGCAACAATGACAATTAAGGCCAACAGATATAAGATGCATGAATGCCATGAAATGCACATGACCGCTGCGGCGCGCAGCCCGATCCATTTGGGTACCCGCGCTCACTGTGGGGGTTCAGACTCCGGAGGGGGTCCTACAGCCCAAGCGCAATATCATAGTAACATTCGCTGCGGCGTGCAGCCCGATCCACACTCAGTCCAGATAAACATATGCATGCAAGCCACTCGGGCACAGTCAAATTATTCATTTTAGTTTCAATTATTAGGAATTATAGAGCTAAGTGTTTAACCTTTATTTATGTACTAACCATTTCGAGGCAGTGTCTAACTCAGGACTGATATCATGAAATATGCTAAGCATCATGGAAACAGTGATAAGGATTCCTGAAGGATGCACATGATAGGCACAAAGCCCCAAACAATTCATAAAATCCAAGTAGGATGATTACCAAACAATTCCTAATCAAGAACACAGTACGAACATCAATCGGAACGGACTGGGTCACAATCCCCAGTCACACTCGACCCCGCACTCGTTAGAGTGCGTGTCTCGCCTCAATATAGCGTCACAATGTGATATACCGGGGTTTCAAACCCTCAGGTCATCATCTACATCTATTACTCACCTCAAACCGGCCACAAGTCTAGCTCGCTATGCCTTTGCCTTTCGAATCAACCTCTTCGCACGCCGAATCTGATTAAAACCACAACGAATACGTTACAATAGGCTAAAGAAACATAACCCAATCGAAAAGACTCGAAAAAACACTAAAATTCACGAAGTTGGCAAAACCCGAGCCCCGGGCCCACTTTTCGAAAATTTACGAAATTTACATCACCGGATTCCTCGTCTCGCCACGAGTCTGTACAAATAAAATTTACCAAAATCGGAGCTCGTTTGACCCTCCAAATTTCATTTTTACATCACAGCTTTCCAAGCCCTAGCTTGCCCCGTTTTTGGTGAAATTCTACTGATTTCTATGATAAATGTACCATAAACTCGAGTAATTAGGCCAAGAGACTTACCTCCAATTGATTCTCAGTCAAAACCCTCGAAAATCCTCGCCCAAAGCTCTCCAAGTCGCTTAAAAATGGTGGAAACTACCCCTTGCTCGCGGATGAAATTTAACATTTAAAACCCTTATGTTACCAGCGATCTTCGCTTCTGCGGTCCCGCTACCGCTTATGCGGGACCGCTTCTGCGGCCAAAAATTCGCTTAAGCGGTTTTCACTTAAAAACCGCCTATTCGCTTATGCGATTCAACCACCGCTTCTGCGGTTCCCTCAAGTCCGCTTCTGCGGTACAGTGTCCGCTTATGCGGACCCGCTGGTGCGAGCCACCTTCCGCTTTTGCGAAATTTCCCTAGCCGGCCAACGATCGCTTCTGCGACCACATACCCGCTTCTGCGGTACCGCTTCTGCGGTCCATTTCCGCAGAAGCGGAAACACCAGATGACAGCAAAAATCTGACCTACAATACACCTCAAAACTCTCGTTTAACTACTCGAATTCACCCCGAGGCCCACGGGACCTCAACCAAAAATACCAACACATCCTAATACCTTATTCAAACTTGTTCCAATCTTTAAAACACATTAAACAACGCTAAAACCATCAAATCACATCGAATTCAAGCCTAAGTTCTTCAAAAACTTCCGAAATGCGCTTTCGATCAAAAACCCAACCAAACGACGTCCGAATGACCTGAAAATTTGCAGACATATCCAAAATCACCTAACGAAGCTACTGCAACTCTCGGAATTCCATTCCGACCCTCGGATCAAAATCTCACCTACCAGCCGGAATTCGCCAAAATTCAACCTTCGCCAATTCAAGCCTAATTCTACACCGGACCTCCAAAATCACTTCCGATCGCACTCCTAAGTCACAATTCACCTCCCGAAGCTAACCAAATCACCGGAATTCACATCCGAGCTTCTAACTAATAAGTCAACGTTCGGTTGACTTTTTCAAACCAAACCTTCTTTAAAGAGACTAAGTGTTTCATTTGCTATCCAAACCAATTCAATTCAACTCTAACTCACCCATTGCTGATAATAAAACATGAAAGAGCAATAAATAGGGAAAACGGGGCTGTAACACATGAGACGACGGGTTGGGTCGTCACATCCTCCCCAACTTAAACAAACGCTCATCCTCGAACGGGTCGAGAAGCATACCTGAGGTCTCAAATAGGTGAGGATATCTACTCCGCATCT
>NW_017678058.1:0-5942 GCF_001879085.1 Nicotiana attenuata
AACAACCACAAGATTTTTCATCTCCCGAGGCTGGAGCTCCTGTGACTGAAACTCCTTTGGCTGAGACTCCCGCATTTGAAGTCCCCGTGTATTGAAATTGCCACGAGTGTCACACCTTCCTCAAGTTCATCCGTGCCTCTTGCTGCTAGTCAAGTTGAAACTTCATCTATTGATACTCCAATGGTTGAAAATCAACCTGCTTCTGTTGGCGATGCTGTTCCAGTTGAGCCCGCTGATGATCCTTCTTCAGTCCTTTCCTCTTAGTGACAAATAAATTTACATCTGTTTTTAAATTCCCTTTTTGCAGGTATCTATTTGGAAAAGTGTGTTTAAAGCTCTTGGACTCATTTGAAAGTTTTTGTAATCAAACCCTTGGCTATCATTTGAGGGTTTTTTTTTAGAAGTACAAGTCCCCAAGTCTTTCTTTGGGGCATTTTGTATAAATAATTCGATGACTAAGTTTATACTTAGTCTTTAGTTTTAAATATTAAGAAGCTTTTATCATTAAACTTCCGTCTGTTCTATTCTTGCCTCTTTGTTTTCAAGGACTTAAAGAATAGTCTGCATTTTTGTTCTTTGAAAAATGCTTCTGTTAATCCCATGACTAAATAACATGAGTTTTATAACAGAGGGCCCTTTTATATTTTGACACTTAATGAAGAAGACGTCTCAACTTTATAATGGTGTTATCATACGATAAAAGAAATAGGAACACACATGTTTTTTGCAATAACTTTGACAAGTTTTTATTTCTGAACTTTGACAAGTTTTGAGTAATACTTTACATGTTTTTGAATTACATCTATAACTTTCTCACAACTGTTTTCCTCGTAACAGATTTATACAAAAGAAGAACAATAGATACGGGGTTTTTCCTTATAACCCATTTAAGTACATAGTCCTTTTAGCTCCAGAACATTAGGAAGAGTTTGAGAGATGACTCCATTGTTCTTATGGGAAAGAATACTATTATGAGTGCCATTGTTCTCATAGGAAAGAATACTATGATGAATGCCATGACTTCGTAACTTTCACTCGGTACTTGATTCTTCTAGGCTTGATTTTCTAAATCTTCTTTGCCTTTTTGATACACGTGACTGTATATACTATGTAGTCCCCCAAGTGTTTGAGTGTTGAAGTATGAAGCCTCGAGCACTTGGTAGTCTCCTTCACCTGCTCCTTTTCCTGAAAAGGAAATACATACGGGACTCGGGGGTGCGATTATAGATGAAGACTGCTTAACCCGTGTATACTTCTATCAGAATAATTGTAACCCTGGGCTAGGAATTTTAGTTTATTCCATTTTGCCTTACAGGCCGTGACTCATCATTTAGTACGGGTAAGCGTTTTGCCTATCATCTAAAATCGTTAGTAAAAGTTTAACAATTCAAAAAATATAATTTAACATGGTGATACCTGACCGTGGGTTTTTCCTTAGAAGTAGTATCTCTTCAAATGAACTGCATTCCAATGTGAAGGAAGCACCTTCCCGTCCATTGTTTCCAACTCGTATGCTCCTTTTCTTGCAATATCTCGAACTCTGTAGGGTTCTTCCCATGTTGGACTTAGTTTACCCGCGTTGGCTGCCTTTGTAGATTGAAAAACCTTTTTAAGCACAAAGTCCCCAATTTTGAAGTACCTCAGCCGTGCTTTCCTGTTGTAATATCGTTCGATCACTTATTTTTGTGCTGCCATTCTTATTAATGCAGCTTCTCTCTTGCCTTCCAGTAAATCCAAATTGACCCACATCTCTTCATCATTAGCCTCTTGTGTTGCTTGTGAGAATCTTGTACTTGGTTCTCCTATTTCAACTGGGATTAATGCTTCAGCTCCATAAACTAAAGAGAAAGGAGTTTCACCTGTGCTCGTCTTTGTTGTCGTGCGATATGCCCATAACATTCTGGGTAACACTTCAGGCCAATTACCCTTTGATTTCTCTAAACGTTTCTTTAAATTGTTGATTATGACTTTGTTCGTTGATTCTGCTTGACCGTTGCCCACTGGGTGATAAGGTGTAGATGTGATCCTTTTAATTTGCCAACTCTCAAAAAACTCTGTGACTTGAGCTCCGATAAATTGAGGGCCATTGTCGCATACAATTTCCTTTGGTATACCAAATCGGCAGATGATATTTTGCCAAATAAAATCTTTGACTTCCTTTTCTCGCACCTGTTTAAATGCTCCTGCCTCTACCCATTTAGTGAAATAATCGGTAAGTATGAGAAGAAACTTTACCTGTCCTTTTGCTTGAGGTAATGGTCCTACTATATCCATTCCCCATTTCATAAATGGCCACGGCGCAATGACTGGATGTAATAATTCTGCTGGCCTGTGCATATTGTTACCGTACCTCTGGCATTTATCACATTTAGCCACGAAACTTCCCGCTTCTTCCATTTTAGGCCAGTAGTACCCTGCTCTAATCAAGGTTCTCACCAGTGATCTTCCTCCTGCGTGATTCCCGCAATGCCCCTCATGTATTTCCCTCATTACATACTCCGTTTGAGAAGGTCCGAGGCATCTTGCTAAGGGACCACCGAACATTTTACGATAAAGGTTCCCCTGTTTTAAACAGTAACGAGCAACCTTTTTTCGAAGTGCATGCGCTTGTTTCTTGTCATCAGGAACGGTACCATGCTGTAAAAAAGCAACAATTTCGTTTCTCCAATCCCAAGTTAAATTATTAAAATTTACCTCATTCTTATCAGGTTCGAGAATTGAATGAAATAAATGTATAACCGAAGCGTTTGCATCATCTGCCACATCAGCTGCGGATGTGAGATTAGCTAAGGCATCTGCTTCAGCATTTTCATCCCTTGATATTTGTGTGACCTTCCAAGTTTGGAATTGCTTTATCAGTTCCCGTACCTTTTCCAAGTACTGTTGCATCCTTGCTTCCCTAGCTGTGTACGTCCCCAGCATTTGATTAACCACGAGTTGCGAATCATTTTTGATCACCACTTGATTTATACCAAGTTCTCGTGCCAATTCTAGACCTGCAATCACAGCTTCATATTACGCTTCATTGTTAGTTATGGAATGACATTTAATAGCTTGCCTAATAGTTTCACCTGTAGGTGGTACTAAAACAATTCCTAATCCTGCGCCTTTTACATTAGATGAGCCATTAGTAAATAAGGTCCATGTTCCTGGATTAGCCTCATTAAGTATTTGTACTTCTTTTTCTGCTTCTAACTGCATCCCTTGGCTAAAGTTAGCCATGAAATCAGCTAATATCTGGGATTTTATTGCTTGTTCTAGGTAGGTACGTGATTTCATATTCACTTAGCTCTATGGCCCATTTAGCTAACCTCCCTGACAATTCATGTTTATGAAATATATTACGTAAGGGGTATGCAGTCACTACAACAATTGGATGACATTGAAAATATGGTCTTAACTTCCTAGATGCCATGATTAGAGCAAGTGCTAGTTTTTCCAATTGCGGATAACGTGTCTCTGCATCTAACAAAGATTTACTAACATAATAGATAGGATATTGTTTACCCTGCCCTTCTCGAACCAAAACTGCACTTACCGTAACTTCTGAAACAGCAAGGTAGATGGAAAAGTTTCTCCCCAGCCTTTGGTTTTGCTAGCAAAGGTGGATTTGACAAGTATGTTTTCAAATCCCTAAGTGCTTTTTGACACTCCTCATCTCATTCAAAATGATCCTGCTTCTTAAGGGCCGAGAAGAATTTGAAACATTTTTCCGATGATTTAGAAATGAACCTTCCCAAAGCTGCGATTCTTCCCGTTAGTCTTTGAACCTCTTTCTTGTTTGAAAGTATATCAGGGATTTCTTCAATGGCCTTAATCTGTGCAGGATTCACTTCAATACCACGGTTAGAAACAAGAAAACCTAAAAACTTACCTGATGCCACACCAAATGCACATTTTTCTGGATTCAACTTCATATTATATTTTCGTAAAATTGTAAATGTATCAGACATGTGCGATATATGATCTTCTGAATGTTGAGTCTTAACTAGCATATCATCTATATATACCTCCATGGTTTTACCTAAATGTTCTTGAAACATTTGGGTGACTAACCTCTGAGACGTTGCACCTGCATTCTTAAGACCAAAGGGCATTACCTTATAATAGTAAGTCCCCCTGTCTGTTATGAAAGAAGTTTTTTCTTCATCTCCTGGAT
This sequence comes from Nicotiana attenuata, assembly GCF_001879085.1. Lineage (NCBI taxonomy): Eukaryota > Viridiplantae > Streptophyta > Magnoliopsida > Solanales > Solanaceae > Nicotiana > Nicotiana attenuata. The sequence continues at coordinate 4,160 of NW_017678058.1, forward strand.
CCATCTTGATTTGATTATAGCCTGAATATGCATCTAAAAAACTTAATAGCTCATGCCCTGCAGTAGCATCAATTAATTGATCTATGTGCGGTAAAGGAAAAGAATCTTTTGGACAGGCTTTATTAAGGTCTGTGTAATCTACACAGACTCGCCACTTACCGTTCTTCTTAGGAACCACAACAGTATTAGCTAACCAGTTAGGATATTTTACCTCACGAATTGAACCAATTTTTAGCAATTTTTGAACTTCCTCTTGAATCACCTTATTCTTGAAAGTTCCTTGCTTTCTTTTCTTTTGCTTGACGGGAGGATACGATGGATCTTCATTCAACTTATGAGTCATGACTTCCGGTGGTATCCCTGTCATGTCAGAATGGGACCAAGCAAAACAATCTGCATTAGCTTTTAAAAATTCAATCAATTTACGTTTTACCTCCGGGCTAAGATTAGCTCCTATGTACACTTTTCTCTCGGGCCCATGTATAAATAACACACGGCATCTAGATCTTCTATCTTTGTTTTGATGTTCTCGTTCTCCTCCGATTCTTGAATGGTATCAGGTCTCGAATCCACATCTGTTTGCTTTTGTTCAGGTGAGGTTGACACCGTGTTACCCTCACCTAAATTCTGTAATTGCTATTTGTCTTCACCCTTAACAGTTGAATCTGCAACGGAATTGATGCTTCTAGATGTTTGTTGATCGCCTCTGATTTGACGTATTCCCCATGGAGATGGAAATTTAATAACTTGATGTAAGGTTGAAGGAACATCATCCATGTCATGAATCCATGGCCTCCCAAGAATCATATTGTAAGCCATTTCCATATCTACGACTTGAAATTTGGTATCTTTAACGACGCCTTCTGCGAATGTAGTAAGTATTGCTTCCCCTTTCGTTACAACACTAGAGTTGTCAAATCCCGACAAAGTATGTGCTTTTGGAATCAATTTATCCTCCGCTTGCATCTCGCGCAATACTCGTATTAAAATAATGTTTACAGAACTACCTGGATCAACCAAAACTCGTTTCACGTTAGTGTCATGTACAAGTAAAGATATTACCAGTGCGTAGTTATGCAGAGTTAAGAGTCCCTCGGCATCTGCATCGTTGAATATAACATTCTCCTCTTCCAGCACATGTCGAGGCCGCTTCCCGTGGGTAATTGTTACTTTTGAAACCTTTTTATATGATACATCGTTGATCTCTTCACCCCCACTTATAACGTTGACAGTTCTCTTGGGTGAAGGCGGTTTTGGAGGCTCCTGCCTATTCTTCATGTATGCTTGTTTACCTTTCTCACCGAATAACTCAGTGAGATACCCTGTTTCAGCAAATGATCAACTTCACCTTGCAGAAACCTGCAATCTGCTATTTTATGCCCGTGATCGTTATGAAATTCGCACCAATGATCAGGGTTTCGTCTGTTTGGATTCGATCGCATTTCCTTTGGCCACCGCACCTTATCTCCCATGCTTCTTAAAACAGCTACGAGTTCAGAGGTGCTTACATTGAAGTTGTAACCACCGAACCTTGCCTTTAGACTTCCATCATCGTCTCGCGACCCGCGTGTGTTCCGATCATTCCCGAACCTTGATGAGGAGCCTGATTCCCTGTTTCTAGGTTTGTGATTGTACCTTTGATTATCTTGCCTTGACCGTGAGTCCTTTCCCGCAGGTCCCTTGTAAAGCTCGTACCTGTTTTTACCGGATCTCTTTTCATTTTCAACACGCCTTAGGCTTACTTTTTCTTCTGTTTTATGTCGTAAAATAGTGTCTTCTTCAA
>NW_017678058.1:8850-24669 GCF_001879085.1 Nicotiana attenuata
TCTCCACGGCGGTCTCGTGAAGGCAATTTTGATGGGTCTCATACAGATGGACAAGCTCAATTCGAGAATGTTGAAACTATGGATGAGGCTTTGCAAAAACTTATTGCCTCTCAAGTCAATAAAGCTCTTCAGGCTTTTGTTAGCCAATTACCTGCTGCACCACCTACACCCACACCAAATAACAACACTCTAGAGAACCCTCGTTCCAGACTCGTTAATTCAGGTAGTGGTGGAACCCCCAACGAATCACAGGAGGGAGAACCAGGTAATTTAGTTAATTCTGATTTACAAAATTTAGTGCTAACATTGCAGAAACAGCTCAAGGAGCAAAGTGACCGCATAGAGCAAATACCCGGGGTGCCACCAGTGATCAAAGGGGTAGATATGGATAAATATTCACAACAACCATGGAAGCCAAGTGCTGCTCCCCTTCCAATCCCAAAGAAATTCAAAATGCCTGAGATGCCAAAATATGATGGAACAACAGACCCGCGAGACCACGTGACTGCGTTCACAACAGGCGTAAAAGGCAATGATTTGACCAAGCAGGAGATCGAATCTGTATTAGTCAAAAAATTTGGTGAAACACTCACTAAGGGTGCACTAACATGGTATTCTCTTTTACCCGAAAATTCTATAAATTCTTTTGCTGAGCTTGCAGATTCTTTCATCAAAGCACACTCGGGAGCCCAAAAAGTCGAAAAAAGAATGGAAGATATTTTCAAGATCAAACAAGGGGACTCAGAATTGCTTAGGGAATTTGTGGACAGATTCCAGCGTGAAAGAATGACATTGCCACATGTACCGGAGTAACTGGGCAGCTATAGCATTCACGAGCAATTTGAATGAAAAAAGCTCAGAAGCTACGAGGCGACTCAAGGAAAGCCTTCGAGAATTCCCAGCTACAACATGGAATGACGTTTACAAAAGATATAGAACAAAATTGAGGATTGAAGAAGATATTATTTCACGACATCAAAAAGAAGAAAAGGCAAGCTCAAGACGGGCTGAAAACGAAAAAAGGTCCGGTAAAAACAGGTACGAGCCATACATAGGACCTGCGGGAAGAGACTCACGGTCAAAACAGGATAATCAGAGGTACGATCACAGATCAAGGAATAGAGAGTCAGGCTCATCATCAAGATTTGGGAGTGACCGAAGCGCACGTGAGCCACGAGACAATGATGGAGGTCTAAAGGCAAGGTTTGGCGGTTATAATTTCAACGTGAGCACTTCTGAACTCGTGGCTGTTTTAAGAAGCATGGGAGATAAGGTACGGTGGCCCAAGGAAATGAGATCAAATCCAAACAGACGAAACCCTGATCATTGGTGCGAATTTCATAACGATCATGGGCATAAAACAGCAGATTGCAGGTTTTGCAGGGTGAAGTTGATCATTTGTTAAAACAAGGATATCTCACTGAGTTATTTAGTGAGAAAGGTAAACAAGCATACATGAAGAACAGGCAGGAGCCTCCAAAACCACCTTCTCCCAAAGAGAACTGTCAACGTTATAAGTGGGGGTGAAGAGATCAACGTCGTATCATATAAAAAGGTTTCTAAAGTAACAATTACCCACGGGAAGCGGCTCGACATGTCTTGGAGGAAGAAAATATTACGTTCGATGATGCAGATACCGAGGGTTTATTAACTCCACATAACGATGCACTGGTAATATCTTTACTTGTACATGACACTAACGTGAAACGAGTTTTAATTGATCCAAGTAGTTCCGTGAACATTATTTTGATAAGAGTATTACGTGAGATGCAAGCTGAAGATAACATGATACCAAAGGCGCATACTCTATCTGGATTTGATAATTCTAGTGTTGTCACAAAAGGAGAGGTAACACTCACCACATTCGCTGAAGGAGTCGTCAAAGATACAAAGTTCCAGGTGGTAGATATGGAGATGGCTTACAACATGATTCTTGGGAGACCATGGATCCACAAAATGGATGATGTTCCTTCAACCTTGCATCAAGTTATTAAATTTCCGGCGCCATGTGGAATATGTCAAATCATGGGGGATCAACAAACATCCAGGAGCATCAACTCCGTGGCTAATTTAAATACGAAGGGTGAAGAGAAATAGCAATTACAGAATTCAGTTGAGGATAACTTAACATCAACCTCAACTGAACAAGGGCAAACGGATGTGGATTCAAGGCCTGATTCCATTCAAGAACCAGAGGAAAATGAAAATATCAAAACGACGATAGAAGAGCTGGAGGCAGTGGTTTTGTTTATACACTGGCCAGAAAGAAAAGTGTATATAGGAGCCAATCTCAGCCCGGATATGAAACGTAAGTTGATTGAATTTTTAAAAGCTAACGCAGATTGTTTTGCTTGGTCCCATTCTGATATGACAGGTATACCACCGGAGGTAATGACTCATAAGTTGAATGAAGACTCATCTCATCCACCTATCAAACAAAAGAAGAGAAAGCAGGGCACTTTCAAAAACCAGGTGATTCAGGATGAGGTACACAAATTGTTAAAGAATGGGTCTATTCGCGAGGTAAAGTATCCTGAGTGGTTAGCCAACACTGTTGTGGTACCTAAAAAGAATGGTAAATGGCGAGTCTGTGTAGACTATACAGATCTTAACAAAGCTTGTCCTAAAGACTCTTTTCCATTACCCCACATAGATCAACTAATTGATGCTACTACAGGGCATGAGTTGTTAAGTTTTTTAGATGCATATTCAGGTTATAATCAGATTAAAATGGATCCGGGAGATGAAGAAAAAACTTCATTCATAACAGACAGGGGGACTTACTGTTATAAAGTAATGCCTTTTGGTCTAAAGAATGCAGGAGCAACGTATCAGATGTTAGTTACCAAAATGTTTCAAGAGCATTTAGGAAAAACTATGGAGGTATATATAGATGATATGCTCGTTAAAACTCAGCATTCAGGAGATCATCTATCGCATCTATCTGAAACTTTTAAAATTTTGCGGAAATTTAATATGAAGTTAAATCCCGAAAAATGTGCATTTGGTGTTGCATCAGGTAAGTTCTTAGGTTTTCTTGTTTCTAACTGTGGTATTGAGGTGAATCCTGCACAGATTAAGGCCATTGAAGAAATCCCTGATATACTCTCGAGCAAGAAAGAGGTTCAAAGATTAACAGGGAGGATTGCAGCTTTGGGAAGATTCATTTCTAAATCATCAGAGAAGTGTTTTAAATTCTTCTCAGCTCTTAAGAAGCAGGATCATTGTGAATGGAACGAAGAGTGTCAGCAAGCACTCAGGAATTTGAAAGCATACTTATCAAATCCACCGTTGCTAGCAAAACCAAAGGCTGGGGAAAGATTGCTCATTTACCTTGCTGTTTCAGAAATAACAGTAAGTGCGGTTTTGGTTCGAGAAGAACAAGGTAAACAATCCCCTATCTATTATGTTAGTAAATCTTTGTTAGATGCGGAAACGCGGTTTCCTCAATTGGAAAAGCTTGCACTCGCATTAATCATGGCATCTAGGAAATTAAGGCCTTACTTTCAGTGTCATCCTATTGCTGTAGTAACCGCCTATCCTTTACGTAATATATTGCATAAGCATGAATTATCAGGTAGGTTGGCTAAGTGGGAAATAGAGTTAAGTGAATACGAAATCACGTACCAACCTAGAACTGCTATAAGATCACAAGTGTTAGCTGATTTCGTAGCTGATTTTAGCCACGACATGCAATTAGAAGCACAAAAAAGAATTACAGGTGCTCAATGGAGCTAATCCAGGAACTTGGACTTTATTCGCTGATGGTTCATCTAATGTAAAAGGAGCAGGTTTAGGGATTGTTTTGGTACCACCTACGGGTGAAACCATTTGACAAGCTATCAAATGTCATTCAATAACAAACAATGAGGCAGAGTATGAGGCTGTGATTGTAGGTTTAGAATTGGCACGAGAACTTGGCATAAATCAGATTATAATCAAAAGCGATTCACAACTCGTGGTTAATCAAATGCTGGGGACTTATGCAGCCAGGGAAACAAGGATGCAATAGTATTTAGAAAAGGTGCGGGAATTATTAAAGCAGTTTCAAACCTGGAATGTTATGCAAGTACCAAGGGATGAAAATCTCGTGGCAGATGCCTTAGCTAATCTCGCATCTGCAGGTGATGTAGCAAGTGATGCAAACACCTCAGTTATTCATTTATTTCATTCAGTTCCCGACCCTAACAAGAATGAGGTTTTTAATAACATAACTTGGGATTGGAGGAACGAGATTGTAGCTTTTTTGCAGTATGGAGTCGTCCCTGATGACAAGAAAAAAGCTTATGCGCTTCGAAAAAGGCTGCCCGGTACTGCTTAAACCAGGGTAACCTATATCGTAAAATGTTTGGTGGCCCCTTAGCCAGATGTCTCGGACCCTCTCAAATGGAGTACGTAATGAGGGAAATACATGAGGGGCACTGTGGGAATCACGCCGGAGGAAAATCGCTAGTAAGAACCTTAATTAGGGCAGGTTATTACTGGCCTAAAATGGAAGAAGAAGCAGAAAGTTTCGTGGCCAAATGTGATAAATGTCAAAGGTACGGTAACAATATGCATAGACCTGCGGAGTTACTACATTCGGTTATCGCACCATGGCCATTTATGAAATGGGGAATGGATATCGTGGGTCCATTGCCACAAGCGAAAGGACAGTTAAAATTTCTGCTCGTACTCACTGATTATTTTACTAAATGGGTAGAGGCAGGAGCATTCAAACAGGTACGAGAAAAGAAAGTCAGAGATTTTATTTGGCGCAATATCATATGCCGATTCGGTGTACCAAAGGAAATCATATGTGATAATGGCCCTCAGTTTATAGGAGCTCAAATCACAGAATTTTTTCAAAGCTGGCAAATTAAAAGGATTACATCAACACCTTATCATCCGGTGGGTAATGGGCAAGCAGAGTCAACAAACAAGATTATCATCAACAATTTGAAGAAGCGTTTAGAAGAGTCAAAAGAAAATTGGCCAGAAGTATTACCTGGTGTTTTATGGGCATATCGCACCACAACAAAAACAAGTACGGGAGAAATACCATTTTCGTTGGTTTATGGAGCAGAAGCTTTAATTCCAGTCGAGATAGGAGAGCCAAGTACGAGGTTTGCACATGCAACAGACAAGTCTAATAATGAAGAAATGCGGGTAAGCCTCGATTTACTTGAAGGAAGAGGGGAAGCTGCATTAATAAGAATGGCAGCACAAAAACGAGTTATAGAACGATATTACAACAGGAAAGCACGCCTCAGATTCTTCAAAGTTGGGGACTTCGTGCTTAAAAAGGTTTTTCAATCTACAAAAGCATCCAACACGGGTAAATTGAGTCCAACTTGGGAAAGACCCTATAGAGTTCGTGATATTGCAGGCAAGGGAGCATATGAATTGGAGACAATGGATGGCAAAGTACTACCTTCGCATTGGAACGCTGTTCACCTGAAGAGATATTATTTCTAAGGAATACCCACGGTCAAGTACCCATCTTTTAAAGTTTATTTTTTGAATTGTTAAAATTTTACTAACGATTTTAGATGATAGGCAAAAAGCTAACCCGTACTAAATGATGAGTCACGACCTGAAAGGCACACGGAATAAACTAAAATTCTTGGCCTAGGGTTACAATTATTCTGATAGAAATACAAACGGGTTAAGCAGTCTTCATCTAAATCGCACCTCCGAGTCCCGTATGTTTTTCCTTTTCAGGAAAAGGACCAAATGAGAGAAGCAATCAAGTGCTCGAGGCTTCATACTTCAACGCTCAAACACTTGGGGGACTACATAATACACACGAGTATGTGTTATAAAAAAGGCAAAGAAGATTGAGGAGAAATCAAGCCTGAAAAAGTCAAGTGCAGAGTAAAAGTTACAAAGTCACGAGCCAAGGCCAAAGAAAACCCTATTGTAGTTAGGGTAAAAGCCATGTACTAAAACGAGTTATAAAGAAAAACCTCGTGTTTTTATTATTCTGAAACGGGTTATGAAGAAAAACCTCGTGTTTGTAATCTAATTATAAATCTATTACAAGAAAAACAGTTACGAGAAAGTTATAGATGTAATTCAAATACATGTAAAGAATTCTTCAAAACTAGACAAAGTTCAAATAAAAACTTGTCATTGTTATTCCAAAAGAAACATGTGTGTTCCTATTTCTTTATCGTATGTTAACACCATTACGAAGTTGAGACGTCTTCTTCATTAAGTGTCGAAATATAAAAGGACCCTCTTTTATAAAACTCATGTTTACTTTAGCTATTCATGAATTTAACAAAAGCATTTTCTAACGAACCAAAATGCAGATTATTCTATAAGTCCTTAGAAAAAAAAGGCAAGAATAAAATAAATAGAAGTTTTAGATAATAACACAGAAAACTTCTTAAATACTTAAGACTAAGTACGAACTTAGCCATAAAACTATGAAATTGTTTATACAAACTGCCCCATAAAAGACTTGGGGACTTGCGTTCCAAAAACCAACCCTCAAATGAAGCTAAGGGTTTGATTACAATTTTTCTAAAATAAACCCTCAAATGAAGCCAAGGGTTTCTAACACAACTTTCCAAAGTGGTACCTGCAAAAAAAAAAAAGAATTCAAGTTGAAATTTTTACTAAGAAGATGCGGGAACTGAAGAAGATGCATCAACAATAACGAGCTCAACTTGGACAGGAGCATCAACGGTTGTGGGTTGATCTTGATTCACAGCAACAGGCTCAACTTGAGCAAGAGCATCAGCAGATTTGGTTTCAACCTGGCTTGTGGCAGTAGGTTCGATTGGGCTTGAAGAAGATGTGATACCCGTATGAGCTTCAACCACGGGAGCTTCAATCACGGGAGAAGGAAAGTCATGTGTTTGCTGAGCTTGTTCAATGGTCTCATTAACCTTAGCTAATTCTGACTCCAGGTCGAAGTTTTCTTCCCCAGCTTCAATTAGGGTATCACGACGTGAATTCAAAAAAGCCCAACTTATCTCAACATCAAATTTTTCTTCAAGGATCTCATAATCCTTTTCCCAAGCAGCAACCTCATTCTTGAGCTCTTCATTTTCGGCCAAGGCAGAATTACAAGAAGCTTGAAGGGAAGCATGAGAGCTCTCTAAAGCACGTATCTTATCAGCAGAGACTCTAAGGTCTTCTTGTGCTTGGGTTAAGTTTTGCACAAGCTCCCCAGCATAAACTTCTTTTTGATTGAACAGAGCCTTCAACGCCCTGTTCTCTTCGCTAGCCTTAGATAGCTGTTGTGAAAAGGAGGATTCAAGGCGTTCTTTTTCTTTCTCAGCTTGGCGCAAGGAAGCCTTGATCACCGCTTGCTCCGAAGTTAATGCTCGCACTTGCTGTTCCAAGGTACTCCTACTCTCTTGTAAATCCTCCATGTTAATTTGAGCACTGTCAAACTGTTCCTTCCAATTGTTTGCTTCCAACTGTGAATCACGTGCTACCTTCTCCAAGAGGGAGATTCTGTTCATCAGCTCAGTGCCAATTAGATTGGCCTAAGGAAAAAGGAAGGGAAATAAGAATCTTGAGGGTAAAAATTTTTACAAAGTAAAGAAGAGAAAGAAAGAAAATACCTTAAAAGTGGCATGCACTATGTTCATTAAAGTCAGGCTGCTATGGCTCTCTAGTTTTGCTTTCTCGATTGGGCCAATTAAAGGCTCTAGCTAAACGTCAGCTTGACCTGACTTTCTCAAGAGGCTGCTATCAGCAGGGACTTCAATAGTAACGCTCCTCATGGTAGTAGTTCTACTCGAAGAACCCACTTTCGTATGGTGAACGATAGGTGGGGGAATTGTTAAGGGAGAAGCGGTGGAAGGAGTAAAAATCATAGAGGGAGGAACAGAGACAGTTGAGGCAGGTAAAGAAAGAATCACAGGTGCAGGAGTTGAAAAGGAAGATAAGGGAAATTCATCGAAAACAGGCCCTAAGTTGCCACTATCAAAACCAGTGATAAAAAGCTGGTCAATGGACTCACGATTATCATGTGAAGTGACGTCATCATCAGGAATAATAACAGGGGTATCAACAGGCTTGGAGAGAGGAAGACAAGGTGAGATTTCAGCTTCGTTGTCAGATACGACATGTCTTCTAGCTCGTGGTCTCGTCACCAGGGAACCCCCTTCATCCTCTTCTTCTGAGTCTTCTCCTTCAGTAGCTTTTCTTTTTGCAGAAGAAGAACCCAAGACTACTTCTCGGGCTGAAGAGGTACGAGTACCCAAAGAGTCACGAGAGGCCGCAACTGCCTCAGCAGTAACCCCTCGAATAGCAAATCCTGATAAAAAGAAGGATAAAAGTTAGAACAATAAGAGAAAATATTTATATACGTGAAAGATAAAATAGAAACTCTTACCATGAGTCTTTACTTTCCAACCGTAACGGTTGGAAAGGTTTTTCCATGACCTACCCTCCATTGGAGCGGTCCTCAACAATTTTTCTACCCAACCATGGAAGTTGGGCACATTCTCCACAACACCCATGGTTGCTGAGAAAAGAAAAGAAGCGACATTAGAGAAATTAATAAGCTTGAAAGAAAAAGGCACGAGAAAGATATAACACTTACGTGCAAAGTTCCATTTCACTAAACCAGCAGTGGGGGCAGCAACAAACTGAGCATACCAGCCACGGTCTTTATCATCTTCGGGGCTCACTAAAACCCTCTTGCTCCTGGCTGCTAGGGTAAAAACGCCATTGCGGAAAAGCCTAGGGGAGTAGAGGTGAATTAGGTGGGGGAAAGTAAAGCCAACATCTGCCATGTTGGTAAGGTGCCTCAAGCAGGCGACATCCCTCCAAACAATTGGACCAATTTGACCCAAACAAACATTGAAAAAATGGCAAAAATCTAGAATGACCGGGTCAATAGCTGGTTTAAACCCTAGAGTGAAAGGGTATGTATAAACAAAGGAGAATCTAATCATGTAGGAAGTGATCCTCTGATTTGGATTGGGAATGATAATTGGAAAATCACTACTCCAGTGACAGTCCTTACGAACTATAGGAGCTAATATTTCTGTAATCTGAGTAGGGAAAGCATCGGCACGATCTAAAGTAGCGACTTGGTTCCTAAGAGATTCCCTATCATGGTGAAAAAATAGTTCTGTTGGAACTATCTCTTCAACTAGAGGCTCGTAAGGGCTCAGCAGGTTCTTTGTTCCTAGAAGAAGACCTTTGAGAAAGGGAACCTCTAGTTCTCGAAGAGGGACCAGAACTAGGAGAAGGCGTGGATGAGCTACCACCGCGAGCAGACCCCAAGCTACGGAGTCTACCCCCTCTTCTATGCCTAATGGGGGCACTGGGGAAGTTATCTAAAATAGGGGTTCTTTTGGTGAAGTCATGACGAAGAAGATTGAAGTGAAGAAGAAATGAATAGAGATTTGAAGAATTAAAGTGTTCGATACGCTTTATGTGGTAAAAGACAAGTAAAGAAGTTATATTTATACTGATGGGTAACCGGCAAAAGGAAAAAGTACAATAAAGGAAGGGCCATAATAATGATAACTGACACTTCGTGAACAGGGAAGCTAAAAAGAAAGCCTAGAAAAGTGCTGTAAAATTGCAGAGCCAATAGGAAAGTGACACGCGTGAAACGCATTAAATGGAAGTGACAATTGAAGTGTCAATTCTGTCACAGCATTAATGGAGACAAAAATTCTCGTTTTAATGAAATCCACTTCCCAAATATTCAACTAATGAATAAATGGAAAGTGGGGGGACTATCTGTATTGGGGAAAATTATATTTATATATAAAGGTGACGTGTCAAGACACGTGGATTAGTCAAATGGTCAAAGAATCGCAATTAACCACGAGTCGGGAGTTACAACAGATACGAGCAAAGAAAGAGGAAGAGGCACGAGACATCAGACAAGTAACACGACGCCCGTACCTATTTAAGTCATTTATATCCGAGAATCAGAAGGAATGAATCTGACAGCATACGAGGGTCCAAATACAATATTTGATAAGCATTAAATGCTGAAAACGTTAGAGAATCTGTCTTAAATGTAATGATTATGTAACGTAGCATTCAATGTCATTTATTGCCCATAATAACCTTATTATGACCAAAGCAAGGCACTTACATCTAAGATAGCTATAAAAGGAGAAGACTGAACAATTATAGGGACACGAAAAATCATCTGAATACACTTTGGTTTACTTGCTTTATTCAATTATATTCTGGCTATTCAAAATTACTCTCTTTTATATATTCTTGCGATTATCAGTAACCTGTGTTCTTCTAAAATATATTTTTAGTCAAAATTTTATTTTTTGGTTAAACAGTTCAATTCTCACTGGCCACAATTTTTTTTAATTATTTAACTATTTTCTTTTTTGAACCCCGGCCCCTGAATGAAAATCCTACCTCTACCACCGGTTGTTGGCATTCACTCCCACAGTTGTACTTAGCTATATAAATAAGCTTATTTCCATGAAGTTGTATGTTTAAGAATGTGTTATGAACTTATTTCCTAATGCTTTTGAAACGATTCATATGGGAACAAAATCCGTTTTAGTGTTTGATTCTTATCATCTACTTTAATCTCAATCAATAAGCGAAACTGGCTCTAAATTACCAGCGCTTTAGGCAAGTAATATTGCTTTTGAGAGACTTATTATTATAAAAAATATTTTTGAAAGAGTACTGATTTCATCTTACAATAATTTTTAAAACCATTGTTAGATGGGGGTATGCTTATTTGTTACTACTTACTACATATGAGTAAAAAATAATTATTAATTAAATATCATGATGTTAATATTCTAAAATATGTTACTCCAGATATCAACCGAATAACTATTTTACGCCTTAGAAAGTAAATATTCTACAAAGAAAATGCCATGATCAGATTATGAACCTTTGAACAACAATTTCCAAATGATATGAATAACATTATACTGTCTTGAGGATTACTTGGATAATTGATCACGCCCAACTATGCCTTATAAGAAAACAAAGCGGTCGTTGCAAATATAATCCGGGTATTTAGCCCAGAGTCGAATCCCACAGGGAATTAACCTACCAACTACTTTTGTCAGCCTCAGTGAATTCTCCGTAATCAGCTTCCCAGATATTTTGAATAATACTTGGTGATATTTCTACTAACTATAACTGAATAAAATTAAGTAAACTAAAATCTAACTATGACTGAGTTGTAAACAAATAAGAGAAGGATCTAAGGTTGTGATTTCCCCTATTGATGGAATTCCTTCCTGTTATGTTTCGTATAGATTTGCCTAATCGTCTTTATCGATCATGAGCTCTCTTACTACCGTAACTCTCTCCCGAATAATTACGACAATTTACTAGATGCACTCTCCCGAGTTACGCTAGCTGGCTTTTATTACAGCTCACTTAGATCGCACTCAAGGTTTCGTTATCCCTAATCCCACCTTTAAACCCTCGGTTATTGATTCCTCATATACTTTGGGAGTGGTGTTGTTCAACAACTACCTAAATATGCACTCTCTTCCGAGTAATACATATTAAATAGGCACAACTAATTGAAGATCCTATCAATTAACTACAACAAGAACGTAGTTGAACAAATAGAGATTAAACTGGACAAACTATATTAACACAACAAGAAGTTCATCCCTCAACAGGTTTCATCAAAACCTTAGACTAAATAATTAGCTACTCATAATTGTGTTCATAATAACAACAACAAAATTCATCATGAATAATAAAAACAAAAGGAAGAAAGGTAGAACTCGATGCCGAATTATCCTCCTTGCCTCTTGCCTCTTCTTGCTTTGAACAAAACTATAAAAACCTTGATATCATCTTTTTGGGCGAGCTGGACCTATTATAGGTTAAGTGGAATTGCCCTCAAACTTCCAAGTTTACCCCTAAAATTTCCACGTTTCGGAGTGACTACTGCGGTCACGCTCGAACCGCGCATGGGCCGCGCAAATGGCGTTCTACACTGTCAGTGCTTCCTGGACTAGCGCGGCCGCGCTCGGGCCGCGCTAATCGACTTCAACACTGCCCCGTTTCTTCTGCTCTAGCGTGGCCGCGCTAAGGCCGCGCTTGGCCCATGCTAGAGTGGATCAGCTATTTATCTCTTCTTTTCTTTCTTCTTTCACACGTACTCAACTCCGAGGGGCTTGTTTTAACACTACTACAAAAACGACCTTTGGCGGCAATTATTTTGCGGCAATAAGGCAATGGTCGCTAATAAATTCTTTAAGCTTAAATATTAGCGGCATATGACCATTAGCCAGTAAAAGATATCCTTTTACCGGTAATAAAAAATAATAGCCACTAAAAATTACTAATTGTAATTAATCTTTTATTATTTTAACTTTTCCTCTGCACAAAAGAAGAGAAAATCTTTCCCTCCAATTTTTTTGATACCTTTTTTCGTTTCCCTCCCCAATTGGAATTAGAAAAAAATTAGAAAATAACTGAAGGAAAACATTGAATGATTTCCCTTACTAGTTGAATCGACTTTGCGGAAAAAGCCCTAGCTAATTCGCTGCTGCATCAACGCCAGTGCGCGGAAATGCTGCATCAACGCCAGTACGCCCTAGCTAATTCGCTGCTGCATCAACGCCAGTGCGCGGAAACGCCAGTGCGATTTACAGTGCGTCAACGATTGTGCACATCTTCTTCCCAGGTAAATCCTCTTCTCTTCGATTTTACAATTGATTTACAGAAGATCAGTTCAATTGATTTACAGAAGACAGTGCGTCAATGGCAATGTTAACTTCTCTTCGTCCAATCAATTTACAGTAGATTTATAAAGGCTTGCTTGAAAATGGTCGTTGGGTTGCTGTTAAAAGATTCAATAGGTCTGCTTGACCTGATTCTCGCCAATTCTTGGTTAGTATTGTTAGTTACATTTTCTTGCCCCATTTTCCCAATTTTGCAACTTTTTCTTTTTTTTGTGTAGCAATTGATTTTATTGTATTTTGGACAATGTTTGTGTTGTTTTAAAGGATGAGGCAAAGGCAGTGGGGAATCTGAGGAGTGAGAGATTAGCAAATCTAATTGGATGTTGCTGTGAAGGGGAAGAAAAATTGCTGGTGGCTGAATTCATGCCTAATGAAACCCTTGCAAAGCATTTGTTTCACTGTAAGTAATAATGCTAAATTTTTGTATTTCAGAAATTTAGATTGTAGGAACATTATGTTGTAACTGATGGGATTTGTTTGTGATTACTATATTGACAATTATTTTGTGTTTTTGTGGTTAAATAGTCAATTGCACCTTTGTCATTTTATCAACTTTAATTGAATGAATCATGAATCTGTGATTAAGGCCTGATATTTAATACCTTTGAAATGGAATAGGGGAGAATCAACCTATGAAATAGGCGATGAGGTTGAGGGTCGCTTTTTACCTATCACAAGCTTTGGAATACTGCAGTAGCAAGGGTCGGGCGTTATATCACGATCTTAATGCTTACAGAATCTTATTTGATCAGGTACGTTAGATTATGGCGAGCTTTGGTTACTAATGGTTGTTGTTGGTGTAGTCCTCTTAAAATTGGTTAGCATTTTTACAGGATGGTAATCCTAGACTCTCTTGCTTTGGCTTGATGAAGAACAGTAGAGATGGAAAGAGTTACAGTACAAACTTGGCTTTCACTCCCCCTGAGTACTTGAAAACAGGTCAAATATGATTCCTCTAACCTATTATTTTCTCAATCCAAGTGTTGTGTGTTCTGCGCCCAGGACTTGAGAATACTTTTTATTGTTCACCATAAAGCTTTAGCCTCAAGAAAGATCTGCTACCTTGATGGATGAGCAGGTAAACTTGTTCAAATTACTAACTATAAAGATTATTTCATCTAACAGTTTGATATCTTAATGTCATATTTCTCATTCTTGTGTATTAGTCCGTCTGTGAAAAGTAAAAGCATTAAAAGTGGGTACTCAAACAGCATTTTTGTTTTTTTTTCTCTTTCCTCTTTTGCTTTGGGTTGGGGGAATTGAAGTGAAATGCTGTATTCGAAGATTTTGAAGAAGTGAGTGTCCACATTATTTTACCTGCACAGAACCAAGGACAAAATTTGTCTGGAGTTGAAAATTTACCACACGAAAAATGGGTTTCCAGTGGTAGTCAATATGGCTAAATATTTGGATAAAAGTAATCTATAGACAAGTATTATTTCTTCTACATACTTTCAAATTTCATTAGTGGCTTTCTTTATTGGAATTACTGGACTATGTTGCTATATTCATCCATATGTTTGATCATGCCAAGGAAATCATTGCCTGAGTTTTAGGCATTGGACGTGTTACACGTGTTTAATTAAAAAGGAAAATGGAAGTACTATAGCTTTGTGAAGAGTGAAGCAGAATCTAACTAGAGTAGTGAAGAAAGTTGAGTATGGAGGTTATTTCATTCTTTTCCTTTTCCTTTTCCTTTTCCTTTTCCTTTTCTGTATAAGTCAAAATGCGTCTCATTAATTACTTACCAAGATAGAGTGGTACGAATGCACACATAGGGTGCGTGCTTAAAACACTCATCCATCCAGATAGTCCAATTCTCTATACAAAAAGGAATTCTCTCCTTGCACCAGAAGTATAAGAAAAACAAGAACCTCTGTAGTCTTCATATTATTCTCACTATAATAGAATAATCTCCTTTTTCTTCCGACCCAAATAATCCAAAAACGGTACAACAGTGTAGTCTTCAAGCTGCATTCCAGCTTAACATTACTTCCTCGACTGTTCTAGTGAATACCTATGAGATGCTAGAGAAGGAGCACACAAAGTCCCATAGCTGTGATGTGTCTTCTCTTAGCCTCTTGCACAGGCAGCAGCACCCCGTGACAATTTGTCGCCTCCTTGGTTATCCGCTGTTATGAAGGAGGAACAGTAACCATGAAGGCAGCTTTTAGATAGTCATTAACAATTATTCTCCTTTGGAGTAGTGATTCATCTGCTATTTGGTCGTCTTTATTCCTTTAGATAGCATAGAATTCCCTTGAATTCAGAAATATTGATTTTGTAAAAACTAGTTTGAATATAGAACTCCGTGAAAGTAAAGTAAAGCTACACAAAAGTATTTCTACCTTAATTTTTTTTCACGCATATCTTACATCAATTTTATTGTATTAGGCTATAAATGGGATAAAGCCTACACGAGCACAAGTTTTCATATTAACTCATACAAAATGTAAGGATGGTAGACCACTGGATGATGATTCTGTCAAGGCAATTGTAAGATTTCTTTTTTTCTTTTATTTTCTTAATTGGGAAATAGTTAGGAAAAAATATAAAAGCGAATAAATGAATTCCAAATTGGATTTATGTATTTTATGGCCAGGAAATGATAAATGAAAGGACGAAAAATAGTGAAAGCTCTACTGACCAACCTCCTCGCGCTGTTGCTTGGGAAGGCGATGTGTATTCTCAGGTGTTCGGAAATGACAAAAGTGGATATGTTGGTGGTTTAGGACTTGGTCCAACTCCTTCTGTTCAATGGGGTAGTAGATCTTCCTTAGGAAATATTGTTGGAGAGGATTCATCTAATGAAGCTGTCCAAAGGTTAACACAAGAGATAACCGAGTTAAAGGATAAACACAATGAAGAAATGAATCTGATGAAACAAAATCAGGAGAAGATACAATTAGAATTACTCGAAATGCGACAATTGATGCGCAAATATGCTTTCAATGAATCTATGCGTCAAAATATCAATGGCACCTCAATTGAACAGGTAACTCGATTTTATAAGTTATGTACATTATTAATGAAGTTTTAATCCTATAAAAGTATTGTTATCTGGTGTGTTAATATTTATCAGGTCCCTGCTGCCAATAGTGGCCATGAACGAGTACCACAAACATCAAGGATACCAAATGTTGCTGAAAATACT
>NW_017678059.1:0-1889 GCF_001879085.1 Nicotiana attenuata
ATCCCTCAGCTTTTAGCGGAATATAAAAATTTAGAAAAAAAGTGTGACGACTTTAGAGGGTTAAAAAATTCCTCTCATTTGCATTAAGCAAATAGATACCACTACTAGTGGCAGAGACAGGATTTTCACCAAAAAAATTTCAAAAAAAAAAAGAAAAGATAAACACGCTAAAAAGCTAAGGAATTCAACATTATATTCATTCTGATTCAACATTGTATTCTGATTCTGCCTCTTCGGGTGAGTTTAAGTCACCAAGAAACAGTTTCTTTGCTTGGGTATGCATACTCTAGAATATTACGTTCACGAGCAATGAAATTAGAATTTGGGTTGATTATGTTAAAAGATGAGTTATATTAAAACCAATAAGGATTAAATCACTTTCTATAATTTTTAAAAAAAAAAATTCCGATTAGTTTATCGTACTCAATTAACTAATATGATCTAATATTGGAAACACAAATGAAGATCCAAATACAATTATTTTTTAATTGTTTTTTTTTTATTAAAGAAACCCCCTCTAACTTTCTTAATCTCTTTTGGCCGGAATACTACAGTATTATATATCTGAACAATGTCTACTACATTAGTGTGTTCTTGTTTACATATTAGCTCATTTTTTTAATAAAAAGCAACGTTTAAGGAAATTCCGTTTTGGTTATACGTTAATACGTTCGGATAAAAGTCTCCCAGGAACACCTATTTTAAATAGATTAACGCTTTTTTTTTTTTTTATATTGTAAATCTCATTAATTTTAATATTTTTATTGGAAGGACATGTGTTCGCAACAAATTTTTGTAGTACAAAAAAATGCAACAAAAATATATGAAGAAAAAGAGATTTTAATGATGAATACTTGTGAGTACATTCTATGTTTCCCTTGATTCTCCTCTCTGAAATTCTCAGTGATTCGAGGGCTTGAGAAGTGTCTTTTTCGAATGTAGCCTGATGCAGACCTCCCGATGATGTATTTAATCGCTAAGAAGGTCGACAACACTTTGTTGTTTCGGGTTGATCTCTGGAAAGAACTCCGTTGATCACTCCTTTGTTGAAGAACTTTGCACTTGATGATTGATCTCCGTTTGCGGATGCCTTCACCAACTACAAAATGCTCTTCTCCAACCCTGACTATTCCCAAAGAGTTATGTAACTCCTCTATTTATAGTGGTAGATGATGGACACTCCAGCTACATATGAACACTCTTGCTTGATTCTGATCGGCTCATGTCATGAGTCAACAAACTTATCACATATGCTATGTGATAAGCTTGCTTATGATTGGCCAAGACATGCCATTTTAGACAGTTGGGTACTCTTGATTGGTCATTGTTTTAGACTGAGATTGCCACATTATTTTTCACGTGGTGTCATCTTATTGGCTTTGAGTTTGACTAGATATGTCATGTCACTTGACACATGTCGTGAATCTGGGCCTTTAGATGAAATGAACCTTCGGCTTGAAAATAATAAAAATAGACTAATTAATTTAATTTATAAAGTCCAAATTAATTATTTAACACAAATAAAATTAAGATTCAATTCAAAGTTTGTATGAATTAAACTTAATAAATCTTATATGTCTACAACATGTTGTTATAGAAGTTGACTTAGCATGATTCTAAAGATCGCAAAATATTTTTTGTCAGGTTGTTTTTATTGCTTTCTTTAAAATCATGTTCAGTCAAATATTACCATATAAAATGACATGAACTATATGTACACACCTTGTGTCGCGGTAATATACTCAAGAGAGTGTGTTTTGAATAACATGTATCTAACCAATATATTTGAATTCTTTCAACTATATGGTTTATCCATTATATATCTTTCTCCTTTTTAATTGAACCCGATACCCGTAAGGTTTGCTTTTCTTTCATATATATATATATAT
>NW_017678059.1:4577-15186 GCF_001879085.1 Nicotiana attenuata
AAAGAAAGCAATAAAGCTGGGTTGCCTCCCAACAAGCGCTTGATTTAACGTCGCGGCACGATGCGAATCACTTTTTGCCTCCACCTCGAGCTTATGAATTGAACCCCCAATTTTGATTCAAGCTTATGATTATGGTCATGGGGCAGTGGAACGAATCTAACTTGCCCAAGGAAATAATGTAGTATTCTGCATTCCTAGGCCTTTGTATGAGGTATGTAATCCTGACTTTCCGGCAAGAAGAATTCCAGAATATATGCACCTTGTTCCTCATTCCTTGACTCTTCGATTGGTTCAGATGACTCTATTTCCATATCATCATCCAAACATAATGTGGAAAAATGCTTGGAGTGTGGACCAATGCGCTCAAACACATGAACTTCAAGACTCTCAACATCCTCAACATCAGTGATACTAGAGTCAACAAAATTTATATCCTCAAAGTCCTTGGCTGGCTCTAGTCTCACTTCTTCAACATTGACATCCTCAAATTGTGGTTGGCTAGGTTGTTGATGTTCTACTCTGACCTCCCCAATTAACACCTCAAATTCATGCTCTTCTTGGCTACTATCCTCAATATTGGCTTGTTGAGCATTAAAAGCTCCAACCACTTGACTCAATTGAGCCTCCAATTTGCGAATAGTTTCCTCTTGCCTTTCTATGTGCAATTGTTTCTCATTGTTTTGTTCCAGAGACACTTTAGCATATCCTTGATCTCCTTCAAGTCCGCATTCCCAGGTTCTTTGTTCCTATTAACTTCATAAGAAAANGGGAATCTACCGGGTGCAGTCCTATAGTTCCAATATAAAAGTGCAGAGGGAAGCTCCCGGAATACCAATCCTTAGTCCCAAAGTAAATAGGCAGGGGGATCTCCCGGGATACCGTCTCGTAGTCCCAAAGTAAACACACAGCAGCAACACGAAGAATACTCGATTCAATTCCAATTTCATACCAAGGTAAAACAGATATTTCTAACCTAGCATGCTGCACATAATCCAAATAAAACAATTTGAGCAAGTAAAGCAATTAATTCAATTAAACATGCTTCCCTAAGCTAACAGCAGGCTTAAATTACAAGCGGTATAAACAGGGAAAAGGAATCACATTTGTAGTTACTTAATGAAAATGGATTTTCAACAATTAGCACAAGTACGCACTCGTCACCTCACGTACAAGGCTTATCAAATATCAACAATACCAAATTCTAAGGGGTGTTCCCCCACACAAGCTCAGGGAAGCCACTTAACTCGAACCGGCTCAAAACTAACCCGAAACCACGCTCTTGCCACGAGTACTCGACTCCAAATGGCCCAAATCTATTCAAATCATTTGCATAATGTAAATAACACTTCAAGTAACTGATTCCACTAATTAAATTCTAAGCTAATACGCGAAATTAGGAAAAATGACTAAAATGCCCCCCGAGCCCACGTCTCAGAACCGGGTAAAATTTACAAATTCGGAATCCTCACAGTCTCACGAGTTCATATATATAGAAAATACTCCAATCCGACATCAAAATCTTGATCCATACTCAAAAATTAGGTCCAAGAACTTTTCCAACTTTTCTCCAATCGTGGAAATTAGTCAAAACCGAGTAAGAATTACTTACCCAAAACACCCAGGTGAAAATCTCTCTCAAAATCGCCAATCCCGAGCTCCCAAATCAATTTCTAAGGTTTTGAAACTAAACTCTCGATTCTGCCCCTTTACTGACTAGTGAAACCGCATCTGCGGCTCTGGGACCGCACCTGCGGTCCCGCTTCTGCGAAGACCAAGTCGCACCTGCGACTTCTCATTAAACGGGGACTTTTCGATTCTGCAACTGCCTATCCGCACCTACGTTCCCGCAGGTGCGGCAAAACTTCCGCATCTACGGTTCCAGCCCTTCTCCCTCTTAGCCGCATCTGCGGCTTCTCTTTCACTTCTGCGGGATCGCACCTGCGGTCCCTAAGCCGCAGGTGCGGTTATGACAGCAGACTTAGCAGCTTCAGCTGCAAATTCCCAACTCCAAACTTTCCGTTAACCATTCCAAACCACCCCGAGGCCCCCGGGACCTCAACCAAAAGCACGAACAAGTCATATACTACTATCCAAACTTATACAAATCTTCAAAACACCTCAAACAACATCGAATCAACCAATTAGCATCAGATTCAAGCCTAAGAACTTCAAAAACTCACAAATTATGCTTTCGATCAAAAAGTCTACCAAACCTCGTCCGAAATACCTGAAATTTTTCACACACGTCACATTCAACACTACGGAGCTACTCCAACTTCCAGAATTTCATTCCGACCCTTAGATCAAAATCTCACTATCGAACCGGAAACTTCAAAAATTGAACTTTCAGGATTTCAAGCCTAAATAAGCAACGAACCTCCAAAAACATAATCCGAACACGCTCCTACACCCGAAATCACCCAACGGAGCTAATGGAACCAACGAAATTCCATTCCGAGGCCGTCTTCACACTGTTCTGACTACGGTCCAAATTCTAAATCTTAAACTCTCATTTAGGGACTAGTGTCCCAAAACTCTCCGAAACTCCAAATAAATCCTCCCGGCAACTCACAATAGCAGAAACGAACACGGGGGATGCAGTTAATAGGGGATCGGGTCATTAATTCTTAAAACGACCGGCCGGGTCGTTACAAAATCTAAGGCTACCATGAATAAGAGGCAGCTATAACCGGAACGCAGGTACGTTTTCAAATCCAGCTCCCGTCGAACACAGCAACATCAGTAGTCAACATATGCAGTTAAGGTGCAGAAGTGTAGTATGAATAACACTGACCCATGTACTCAATAATTAACAAATCTAACCTTAGGTTGAAAGTAATGACGAGTTGGAACAAAGGTCGGGTCCAACACCAATAGCCAACATCAGTTCATAACAATGTAAAACAAGTAATAAAAGAAGTAACTCAAAATTTAAAATGCTACGCTTATTCATAATTCCCGAAAATATTTCTGCTTTTCAAGTATATCAGTGAAAACCCAAATCCTTTACGGAAATCATCAAAAAATATGAGATAGTTTGAAAATTGTAATTTTTCACAAAAATCCTTTCAACAGTAAATATGATGTTTCATTTTCTTTCGAGATAGCAAGTGTAAAATATGTCTCGATACCCATATGTCAATATATATGAGAAGTCATGAATGACGTGATACCGTACAACATGAGGAAAATGCATCTCTATGCTTGTATGTCATGAGCTTGTTAAATGCGCATTTTGCAAGAATGGCCGATGTGGCCAGAAGTGGCTGTAGATGTAAACTCATAAAAGGACGGACCTTAAAGTAATATGACACCTAGTTGTGGACTGAAGATTCTAACACATGGGTCATTGAACCACTTTTGCGCAAATGATCCCATTTTTGCAAGAATGGCCGATGCGGCCGAAAGTGGCTAGACATGCAAGATTTGGCTAAGACCCCGCGAAGCCAAGAACCTAAGACTCACTAGGAAGACCGGACCCTATGTGGGCTGCCTATGTATCCCGCCCCGAAAAACGAGAATTAGGTATGCGTAGTTCGAGAGGATTGGATACAAGTGAGAATAACAAAAAAAATAACTAATTTAGAGAAAATATATTTTTGTCTTTTTTTTTTTTGAAAAATGATGAAACATGTAAACAATGTTTGGATTTTCTTTTTCCTTTTGTTTCTGATGATTTGAGAAGTGACACTCTTATTAGAATTGGAATTTTTGTTTCTTCTTGCTGTTGAAATAACAATTGCATTGGTGTGAATATAGGGATCCTAAGGGATTAAAGGTTGCAAGTTGGTTGACAGTAAGATTAGATATGGCAAGGCTGTGATTGGAAGTGGATTTATATGTGTGTTATGAGCTCGTCTATATCTGTTGAAATGATATAAAGAAAAGGGACCTTGTCCCGTATTTAGTCATCTGGCATTTCCAACATGTTTTTGCTTTAGTGACAATGGAATTCACTGGTATGATTAAGTTGGTATTTGCTTGGCGTGCATATTTGAGTGTTATGTTGTCTTGTTGGTTAATGAGCGCCTCAGATTATTTGGCTCATGGGCTTAAGAATAAACTACCAGTGATAAGAAATTGATGTTAATATGCATTGATGGGCCTTTTCACGTAATCATCGAATTAGGGATTACATAATTCATGAACATCGCAGTTTGCTTTAGGCGCGACTTAATCTACCATCGTGATTTTGTATACGTTCGCGTGACATAATTATGATTCTAAAAATAAATCGAGGTATGCGTTCGCGCAACTTCAGCCAATTTCCGTAATATTAATAAAGCGTGATTAATCGTGGACTGATCACGCCCAACTCTAGTCCTAAAAAGGATAAGCGGTCGCTGCAAATATAATCCGGTCTAAAAGTCCGGAGTCGAATCCCACAGAGAACTAAGGTTTCGCTGTAATTGTTCAATATCGCAAAGAAGACAAGTTTGAACAATTTCTAAATTATAATATTAAGATTTTTATATCTAACTAATTAACTAACAAATACTATAAAACGGTAAAATTATCAACTAACGAGACAAAGGTTTGGAGACTAAATTAAGGAGGTCTAGAGTTATGATTTCCCCAATTGTTGATTTCATTAATTGTATGTTTCTTATAGCTTTGACTTAGTTGCCTCTATCAATCATGAAGTCTCCAGCTATCATAAATCTCTCTCAAGCAATTATGATAATTTACTAGACGCACTCTCTCAAGCTACGTTAGCTAGATTCACATTACAGTTCACTTAGATCGCACCCGAGGTATCGTTATCTCTAATCCAACCTCTAAACCCTCGGTTATGACTCTCGCCTATACTCCGGGAGTGATGTTGTTCAAACAACTACCTAAATATGCACTCTCTCTCAAGCAGATACATAATAAATAGGAACAGCTAATTGAGGATCCTTTCAATTAACCAAAATTAAAACGTAGTTGAACAAATAGAGATTAACAACTAACTCAAAACTATATTAATATAACAACCAATTCATCCCCAAAAGGTTCCATCAAAACTCTAGAAAACGAATTAGCTATTCATAATAGTATGTAAAACTACAATACTAAAAATCATAACCAACAATAAAATAGGAAGAAGAAGGGGAAAAACTCGTAGTTGAATCTTCCTCCTTGCTCCTAGCGTGTTCTTGCCTCCAAGGGTGTTGTCTAACCCTAAAGTAGTGTCTCTCCTCCTCAAAGTGGTGTTTTAGGATGTATTTATATGACCTAGGGTTGATGAGGGGCGGAATTCTTCAATCCAACTTCGGATGGGAGAGCTGGAATCCGCGTTTGCCTTCGCGTCTAGACGCGGACTTTGACGCGGATCCGCGTTTGCCTTCGCGTCTAGACGTGGACTTTGACGCGGATCCAGCTTTTGAAATTCTTCCATTTCGCGAAGCGCTCCGTGCCTTTGCTTCGCTTCGCTGTTTTGTGCCTTAACTTTTCTCCTTTTTCGCGTCCGACTTCGTGCCACGCACGAGAATAGACAAGCTCCCACTCCTTTAATTTCTTCTTTTTGTGTCGAATTGTCATCTTTTGATCATTTATCATCCAAACTCGTTCCTACACATAAGAAACACATAATGAGTATATTTTACTATGAAAATCATGTAATCTCCCGCGACACACACAAGAATTAATATGCAAATATACTCAAAAATATGCACTTTTCATCATTTATCAATCCTCTTCACCGAGGTACGTAGGCAGCTTAGACTTTCATTCTAAGTTCAGTCACATGAGTTTTAAAAAAATAAAAGTTTGGCATCATCGGATCATTACATTAATTCTTCCAAGTGTAGAGGCACATATCTACGAGGAAAAGGAGACGATCTGCGTTGAAGTATAAAAGATATTTTATTGCTTCAATAGTACAAAAGTTGATACATCCAAAAATGTAGAGACAACGGGAACTAGACATTTTTCTATACAAAAGCCTAAATCATGAAGATGATCGTAACTAGGCTTTGTTGCCGACGCGTCTAAATACTTTTCCAAGTCTGTATGACGTCTCCACATTTGATGCCATCCTCAATTGTTGGTTGAAGGTCCCAATCACAGTGGGAGCCTCCATTGATGAACTTCAAGACTATCAACAAATCAAGTGCAATAGTTGGTGAAGGAGTGGCTCTGCATCTTGTATGACACCTCGGTCTGTTATCCGGACTCTTTGAGCTTCTTTGCGAGTCTGCAAAAGAAATAAATGAAGAGATAAGATTTGTGACGCATATAGCCAAAGCTACTACATGCAAGACTGTAGAGTCAATTTCAAGAAGGAAAAAAAACATTTGTAGGACAACTCATAGAGCATAGAGCTGGAAAGCAAGCTCGACAGACGACGAGATTAACTTTGGAAAATTGCTGCAGTCCATCATGAAGATGCTCTGCTCCTAACATTTTATATGTTGTAGATTTGGATGTCTAGTTTGTAATAACACAAACCATTTTCAATTTGGAGGCCCCTAGCTCAAGATATGATTTCTTTTCGCTGGAACTACACGAATCTTAAAGTTACTGCAGCTAGGTGGACTTTGAGAATTTTGTTTCTAGCTCGGAAAGAGTTCTGCCACGAAACTCATATTTATTGCAGCTCTTTGAGTGTACTGTCTAACGGCGCAAACAGATATCAATTTGGAGTCTCCTAGCTCGAGATATGGTTTTTTCGACAGGAGTGCGCAAAGCAGAAACAAAAGCAAGGCAGACATCAGGAGCGACTTCAAAGTAATATCGCGACCAATCTAAAAGGATTTCTGCCGCGATATTTTCAGGTGTTGTGCGTCTCAAACTTATCTTTCCGAGGTTGCAGACGTCTTGGGATTCCGACACCCATAGCTTGAGATATGAAGTTTTCTACAAAAGTGCACAAAGCTGGATCGCAAGTGCGGCAGATGTTAGGAGCATTTTCAAACTATTGTTGCGGGCAATCCGAAAGGAGTTCGTCCATGATATCTTCAAGTGTTGCAGAACTTGTGGAGTTCTCTCCAATGGCACAGATGTCTTGCGATTCCGACACTTGCAGATCGAGATATGAATTTTTCCACGAGTGCACACAAAGCTGAATAGCGAGTTTGGAAGACAGATGGGTGAATTTCAAAATATTGCTGCGGCTAATATGCTAGGAATCCTTCCATGATGTTTTAGAGATTTCCTTATCTCTGAGTCTTTTTTCCAGTGGCTCAGACGGCTAGCGATTTGGACGTTCCTAGCTTGAGATATGTGCGTTCCAATGACAGCATGCAGTGCTGTGAAACCGAAATGACAGACTTGTGCATCGGCTTCAAAAGTTCATTCCGACTTGTCCTGATGGAATTTGGCCCTAAATTTTGGATATGTCGTTGTGGTGCAAATTTTGATTCTGCAGAACCAAGCGGATTGCAGTTTGGACACTCCTAGGTCGAGATACGATTTTTTTCAATGCAAGCATGAAATGCTATAAAGTCAAAGTAGCAGAAACGCGCCAAGTGCTTGCTCGCCGAAGTTGGAAAGGCCTACTCCAGTTGTCTTCCTCGCCGGCCTGGAACGATGCGATGTGGTACATGTCGCACTCACCACTGATGAAATATGGTCTCTCCAAGCCTCCAAGAGCAGGGATTTTGTTGCCGAGGGTGAAAGGACACTTCATTTGTCTCTCTCGCCAAGCCGCAACAGATAAACGAGTTGTTCGCTAGCGATATTGCATCTCCTTAGGGATATCAAAGATCGCCAATACTCTCGCAAAAGCCTGCAAAAGAAAACTATTGTGAAAATCCTTGATGCCAACAACACGAAGTTTCTGTGGATATGGTACCAGTAGCACGATGCTTCAATAGCATGACGCTTCAGTTCGACTGATGGATACGATGCCAGTGATACGAAGCTGTTGATCCCACATGATTGATTGGTCCCAACGCCATAAAGCTTTTGATGCTATATGATGGTGACGACGGTGTAAAGCTTCAATTCAACTTTCCCGCTCGTTAGATTTGTTGACTACAATAGAGGGAGACATTCAGCACACCAGTTAAGACTTTCTGCTTTCGGACTTCATGGAGTGATACAGATGATGTCTTTAGTTCAGTAGCTCTGTTGGTGCACGATTAAGACTTCTCCAAACCTTATGTTCCATGAAAAAAAAATAGAGAGTTAGCATGACCAGTAAAAGAAAGATACAAATTGGTATGGAAAAAGAAGTTGAAATTAAGGAGCCTCATTAATCTCAATCTCAACCATGAACCAAGTCGTTGAGTATCCGACACCGGCAGTTCCAAAAAAAAGCACGAGCAACATGGACGACGGCGCGATGAGCAACTAGAAGCAAGCAGTGATAAAGAAGACCAGCAACGTCGGACACACTGTTGAAAGTAGGCAATTTTCTGTATTTGAGAATAAGTGCTAGCAGCCAAAGAAGAAATCAAGAAGGAGGACTTGAAAAGGAACCGTGGAACTTGAGGCAAGTCTTGTTAAAAAGTTGTGGTTGATGCACCACCTTTTATAAGAATAAGATGGAGCAGTAGTTGACATCTACTTGGTGATAGATTGTTTTGGCACAAGAACTGCAACATTTTCTTTTATAATAAACTTTATCATAGACGTGCTATGTCTTGACTAAGGCCTCTTGAATATTATCATGTGTTCTCTGAGAAAAAAAAATGTTACCGCTTATCCAAATACACAGATGCTTCATGAAAAAATGTGGAGTAATTATTGTCACAGGTACTTCAAGCCTCGTCTAAGGTTCAACAAGTCGACGCCTAGACAATCTTGAAGTAGGGGGCATCTATAGATATATAAAATTTATTGGGTCTAATTCATACAAAATTTGAATTAAATTCAATTGGGTTAAACAACTAATTTGGACTTTACAAATTAAATTAGCCCATTTTATTATTTTCAAGCCCAAGGTCCATTTCATCTTAAGGCCCAGACTCATGCCATGTGTCAAGTGACATGGCATATCCAGTCAAGCTCAAAGCCAACTAGATGACACCACGTGTGAAATGATGTGGCAATCCCAGTCTAAAACAGTGACCAATCAAGAGTTGCCACGTGTCTAAAATGATATATCTTGGCCAATCACAAGCAAGCTTATCAAATAGCTTATGTGATAAGTTTGATGACTCACATGAGCCAATCAGAATCAAGCAAGAGAGTTCATATGTAGCTGGACTGTCCATCCTCTACCATTATAAATTGAGGGGTTACATAACTCACTAAAAAACATTTAGAGTTGGAGAAGAACACTCCGCAATTGGTAAAGGCATCCACAAACAGAGAGATCAATCATCAAGTGCTTAGTTCTTCAACAAATGAGTGATCAACGGAGTTCTTCCCGGGAGATCAACCCGCAACTACAAAGTGCTGCTCGACGTTCTTGGTGATTAAATACATCACAAGGAGGTCTGCATCATCCTACATTCGAGAAATACGCTGCTTCAGCCCTCGAATCACGGAGAATTTTAGAGACGAGAATCAAGGGATACATAGAATTGTGCTCACGAATATTTATCAGTAAAATCACTTTTTTCTTCATATTATTTTTGTTGCAGTTTATTTTTCGTATTACGAAAATGCACGCCTAATGGACCAATTCTGCTCTTCATCTCTCCTTCTTGTAAGTGGAAATCTACAAACTTCAGATCTACTACTACAATGGACTTCCGCAAGTGTGATGTTTCATGCAAAGATGCTACTGCATCTACTGAGCTCAGTCATGTTGGCACAATCACTCAAAGCAAGTTTAAGGCTAGTGGCTTGGATGGAACCGAATATTTCGCCTCCTTGGAAGTGGCAAAGAAGAGCAGATCTCGCACGACTTCTGCAATCGCAATCTTTGGGGGCAACACCCCATCTTGTTATTTGACGAATTTTCTCAAACAACCTCCAACCTTGGGGAATTTGAGGATTTGGTGGATTCTCCAATTTCAACAAAAGTCAACGCCTTAATGACTGACACAATTAACGTGGATGAGAAGTTTGCCATGATGGAACAGACTATTGAAGTCTTGAAGAAATCTGTTGAAGACAAAGACCTTCAAATCGCTCAACTCATGAACAAATTGGAGGCCTATGCACCTGGAGAGTCAAGCCACGTCCCTCTTCGTTCACCTGTCTTCACCTCGCCAAAAACGGCTATTGAGGAATCACTTGCCAAGTTCAACATCAAAGAAAACGCAATCCACTCAGTTGCGGCATTATCTGTCCAACAATTGCAAGACATGATAACAAACACCATCAGAGCTCAATATGACGGACCATCACAAAGTTCGTTGTACTACTCTAAGCGTTATACTAAGAGGATTGACTGTCTAACCATGCCAACCAATTATCAACCACCAAAGCTGCATCAATTTGATGGCAAAGGGAACCCAAGGCAACATATTGCCCACTTTGTCGAGACTTGTAGCAATGCTGGAACGCATGGTTACCTTTTGGTAAAACAATTTGTTCGTTCTCTGAAAGGGAACACATTTGACTGGTATATTGACTTGGATCCCGAGTCCATTGATAGCTGGGAGCAACTTGAGAAGGAATTCCTCAATCGTTTTTACAGTACCCGAAGAACTGTAAGCATGATAGAGTTGACATGCACCAAGCAAAGGAAGGACGAGCCCGTGGTGGATTACATTAATCGTTGGAGGGC
>NW_017678059.1:15533-24641 GCF_001879085.1 Nicotiana attenuata
AGCACTTCATATTCTATTAAAATTTATATCCCGCAAGAGAATCCCAAATATTTCTAGACATTTTTAAAGAAAATTCTATATAAAATCTTAAAAGTATATATAAAAATTATATATTTATATGTCGGGTTGGTTCGGATTTTTTTACTCAATACCAAACCAAATCAAACCAAACCAAGTCGGATTTTTTAATCAGTTTGGTGCGATTTTTCGGTTTGGTTTGTACACCCCTAAGCAGTACATATACTAGACTATTGGAAGTCTTCTAATGTAAAAGCTATGACTAGTTGCCCATGCTACTTTTTTAAATTAGGTTTTGAATGCGAATTATTAGAAAGTTATAAGGCAAAATATTCTTTTCCTATGCAATTACAAGCTCTGATTAGTTGGCACAAGGTCAATTACTCATTTTGTCAAAATTTTGAAGTTTTCAATACAACCTATTCAACTTGTCAACTAAAAATACTCCCTCCGGTCCAAAATAAGTTATTTTTTGGCCTTTTTCTTGTGGTCCAAAATAAGTGGGTTTTTTAGATTTCAAGAATGAATTAATTATTTTTTTCCTACATTGTCCTTGGAGTAAATAGTGTTGGAATATGTGCTAGGAGTGTTTATGTGAGATAGTAAAGGTTAATATGGCCAATTTCATTGCTAATTAATGCTAAAAGATGGATTTCTTAATCTGTGTGAAAACATCCAAAAAATCACTTAAGGAAGTAGTTTGAAGAGTCCTCTTACACAAATAGGGTTTCTTGAAGGGGAAAGGCTAAGTATTAGTCCTCCAACCTCTCAAATCGTTTTCACACGCAATGTTTAATTTTCATTTTTTATTTTTCTTTCTTCTTCTTCCACCTCCCCCCTACTCGATTAAATCTATATTAGCTAGTTTATCCAACTTTATCTCAGAATTTACACTTCAAGTCTTCAACTCACAGTCCATTTTCTGAGAATAACACATTGCTCCCTGCACCAAACTCTATGTACTGAATTTCAGGAAACTACTAATAAATATTACTCGTACAACAGTGATTCATAGCGGTGTGCATTCGAATCGGTTTATCGATAAATCGAATCGATTATTTGATATGGGTTTATCAATATCGGTTTATCGATTTCGATTTCGAAATTTTCCTTATCGAGTTATCGATTTCAATTTCGATTTTGTTCTCTACGGTATCGGTTTATCGATAAATCGATAAGATATACTAAAAAGATAAATATACCCTTATTCTGTAATACTACCCTTTCCTTCACTTAAGTCCCTAACCGGCTAACCCTATTATTTCCTCCCTTCTTCAGCGCCGCTTCTCTTCAGTCTTCAGCGTTTTCTTTCAAAGTACAAACCTAGCTCTGTTCTATCGCCACTCGCTACCGTCAAACCGAGATCTGTTCTGTCGGAAAGTTAGTCGCCGTTGATTATCGCCGTTTCCGGTACTCCTAATTTCTTTCTTCAACTTTTTCTTTTCTCTTCTATTTGAAATAATGCTTTCTGTGTAAATCTTTCTGTTTTGTTATTATTGGTAGTAAAGAGTCTAATCCGTTTTGTTATTTTTGGTTATCTGTTTCGTGTTTCGTTATTATCTTTTGTTATCTGTTTTGTTATCTTTCTGTGGGAAAATCTTTCTGTGTAAATCTTTGCATTGTGAATGCCATTTACCAACTTAATTCATATGATTTATAATATATTATCCTTACTATAGATTTTGAACAACAAGCTTTCTGTTCCTTTTTTATTGGATTTCTTTATCGTTGCAGATTGTATAGTCTTCTTCTAGAGTTACTAATTTGCTACTGATTCTGCTAATAAATTAATTATCGCGCACATTGAGAGTATATCAATAATTGAGAATATGTTAAGAGCATACAGGGCAGACCAAAAACAACTGCATTAAAGAATTATACATTTCCTCCAATGTGATTTTTTAGTAGATCTATGCAGATATATGAATTTCGTATGTGTAAATGAACTGAAGCTATTTTTTCCTAGTAATTTGATAAGGAACTTATTTAAATTGATTTCTTTCCGGCCACAATTTTTAGGTCAAGAGCGAGGAGTGCTGACTTCGTCTTGCTTTGCACCTTTGCTTCATTCAACTCGTTTAAGACTGTAAGTTACATTCTTCATTCATTTCATATGGCTGAAAATGATAAAATTGATCAAGTGGTTGATGAAAGTAGAGGTTCTGAGTCTACTGCTGCAACTACTCACTCGACAGTTACAAAACAAAGGAAAAAACGATCTCGAGCATGAGAATTTTTTGAAGAAAAAGTTGATGCTAAAGGAAATAATAAATATGCATGTAGATTTTGTGGACAAGAATATTTTGAGACAAAAGGCAAAAGTACGACAAAAATAAATAGACATATCAGTAAATGTCCAAGGAATCCTTATAAAGTTGAAAAAGGTCAAAAACTATTACCATATCAAACAGTACCGGGTGTAATAAAGGTGATCTTATTCCATGAAAATTTGATCAAGAAGAGTGTAGGATGGCTTTGTGTCCTATGGTGATTGTTGATGAACTTACATTTGGTTTTGTTGAGAAGGAAGGCTTTAGAAACTTAATGAAAGTGGCACAACCTTGTTTTCATATTCCTTCCCGTACTACCGTTACACGAGATTGTTTTGCTCTTTTTAATGTGGAAAAAAATAAATCAATGAAGTTTCTTAAAGGAACAAGTCAAAGAGTAAGTCTTACCCCTGATACATGGACTTCTATTCAAAAAATTAACTATATGTGCATCACAGCCCATTGGATTGATAGTGAATGGGTTATGCATAAAAGAATTATTAACTTTTCTCCAATTGCTAGTCATAAAAGTGAAGAAATGGAAACATATAGCTGCAAGTGGAGGTGTAGATTCTAAAACAGAATTGGAAAAGTATCTTGTAGAAGATCCTGAAAATGAAAGACCGGACTTTGATATCTTGGCTTGGTGGAAGGTGAACTCACCTAGATTTCCTATTCTTGCTAAGATGGCTTGAGATGTGCTTGCTATTCCTATTTCAAGTGTGGCATCTGAAAGTGCATTTAGTACCGGAGGGCGTATCCTTGACCAATTTAGGAGTTCATTAACTCCTAAATTGGTTGAAACTCTAGTGTGCCTTCAAGATTAGCTTCGGAGTGAATCGCTTCCTGTAAATATTGAGGAATATTTAGATTTTCTCGAGACACGAGGAAGGTATGTATATTTTAATTAATTTTATTGTATTGCTTAAGATAGTCAAAAAAATATATTAATTGCTTGACTTGTTAATATATATTCTTATTAGATTTTACTAATCTTGGCAAAGAAGCTTCCACCGACGATGTTTGCTAGAGTTTGTTAGCTGCTATGTAAGTTCTCAGTTTTAAATAATATACTTGTTAAAGAATGTGATGTATTACAAAGTTCTTAATATATTTTCTCTTTAATAACTTGAGGGTTGATTCTTGATTTGCTGCCATTATAGCTATAACATGGACGTTGAAGTTGGGCTCGGAAGTTGAACTTGATTTGCTGCCCATCAACTGGTGATTCTGATCGGAAGAAGACAAATAAGAAGCACAAAAGAAATGTGTTACTTGCGCTCAACTAAAGACATTTCATGGAATTATTTTCCATGGGACTTATTTTGCAAATAGTTCATGATCACAGTAATTTATAGCTGGCCGTGACTTCAAGATTGTAGGAGATATTGATCTAATTGCAACTTAGTTTTCTACTTCTTTAATCCTGATTGCCACTGTTTTTGTCCTTGTCGAGAATCTTGTTGATGTATGTCTTATTTACATTTTACGTATGGCAAGAGAGATCGTGTGTGCTTCTATATATGCGTACGTAGTGCTAAATAACTATATATTTTCTATGTAATTCTGATGGTCTCTTCTTCGTATCATCAATCAACTTGCTTTGCCATTGAATTCAGAGTCTGGAGACATCACGAGTTCAATGAGTATGCTTTTGTGCTTTTGTTTAGCTTACAGTTAAAGAAGCAAACTAAAAAACGCCTCAAAGGGACAATTGTCTTGGCAACCAGCCTTTGGCTTATTGGTGTAATTGATAACCGAATCGATAAGCCCCAAAAATCGATAAGTCGAAAACGAAAAAATCGAAACCTTATTGAAACGATAACGATAAGCATATGTACAAATCGATAATCGATAAGTAATTATCGATAAGGGTCAAAATCGAATCGATAAATCGAATGCACACCCCTAGTGATTCACTTTGTTAACAAACTGACAAATGATAAACATCATTTTGGATGAAAAAGTAGATTAATTTGAATCAAAACTTCCAATCCTCTCCCTTAACGAGTTATCTTGATTGTTCAAAAGAAACTAACAAGGCCTAACTAGAGCTGCAATATAACGAAGATGGGCTTGTATTCCGTTGTCACCTGTGTATAGCACAAGTTGAAGTTGTTATAAATTTTTTCCTTGACTTGACAAAATTCATTCAACTGAACCCACACTCAAAGGAGGACCACAAATTCGGTAATATCTATGGATTTATCACAATAGAGTCACCTAACTAAAGAGGTTTGCGTGTGCTTAATCTAGGTGAGGTTTTCAAGAGCATAAACTATACGAAACCAATTCGAAATATGTGGAAGCCATAGAGGTAATTGTAGTTTTTTGTAATGATCTTCATAATATGTTATTTAGGAGAATAAACAATTACAATGATCTCGGGCGAGCAATTGATTTAAAGTCGAGCAATTGATCACGTGGAAGCAAGAAAGAAAAATGATATTGTATAGCCGTTCTCAAAATAATAGCCGAAAAAATGTATTTTTTTTATATATCCATTATGTATGTTATATACAAAAATCATATGGATTTTATACACTTTTTTCGGCTACCAAATACAAATAGTTTCTGACGTGGGCTAAAATTAATAATACTCCCAAGCAAGAATGCGTTTTGGAGGCGAGCAATTGATCTAAAGGCCCAAGAAAAATATATAAGATGAGCACCTAATAGCCCTAACCTACGAAATACGTGGGCTTCGAAGAACTCGTTATCAGCCCATTTAATTTTTGGCAAAATACAAAATTGGTCAATTGGTCGAAATTAATTGCATTTGTTAGCCAAAATCATATAAAATATGTGTATTATATATAATATACATACATATAAAATATTTATTTTATCGATTATTATTTTTTAAAGGGGCAAAAAATATATATTTCTCTTCATTTGGGCTTTTGCACCGAAATCTGTTTTCTATTCCAAGCCTGCTGCAAATAACATTCATCTGAAGCAACATTCATCTGAAGCAATATAGAGTAGGGGTGGGTATTGGTTAGTTCAGTTGTAAATGTTATCGGTTCGACATATCGGTCAATCGGCTATCGATCGTTATCAATTCGGTTATCGGTTTACCCGATAAGATATAATATAATCGCCCCCAAGAATAAACATGATGTGCCGGGTGACAGGAATCCTATGAGGTCAGCTGAACAGGCTGACAATCAGCAGAAAATACTGAGCAAAGCTGCTGGCCTGAAGAGTGAGGCTAATCTGTAACATCAAGTGCAGAAGAATGAGGTTCGAGTTGATGAACATGAGGAGGGAAAATTGTAGTGTATAGTTAAGTGGTGCATAGCCTAAAAGTCGTGATTATCGAAAGGCCAAGTTCTGTGGTAATCAAGACAAAAAATAGTTGGAAAAATCCTTTTGTCCACGCCGATTTTGGCCAGATTGACCCAAATGGGGTCATTTAAGTCATTTTACGCCCTATTTAGGGTTTCAGCCGAATTTTATACCCAAAATACCCTTTCAGTAACCTTTTCATTATTTCTCTCCCACCATTAAATATTTATCTTCCCAATACATGGAAGATCTCAAGGGTTCAAACCCTATTTCTCTTCCCAATATTTCTTCTTTTCTTTTTTTTTTAACGTATTTCCATCCCCTTTTTTTGGTAGTATACACCCATATAATTCGAAATAAGTCATTTATATACATTTATATAATTATGTATTTCGTATATGTATAGTGTTTGAGTGTGTATTCCGTATATTTTTTAGTAGGTCTTCAAAGCCCTACTATTTTAACACATGATACCTACTTAAACAAACCCTCATTTAAACCCCCTGATAACATACTTAAATAGACCTTAAACCAACCTTCATTTAAACTCCTAACCTCTTCTAAGTGTGAGTTAATAGATTAAGGATGCATTCGAAGAAGAATAGTGCTTCAAAAGTATATGTTGTATTTTCTGGTAAAAGGCCAGGAATATACTACTCATGGAGTGAATGTTCTCCTATGGTTATCGGGGTTAAGCGTAGCATCTTACAGTCTTTCAAGTCTCACGATGCGGCCATATCGGCGTTCGATGAATTTGAAAAGTTTGCTGAAGGTAAACAAAAACTCAACTCTATGGTGTTTGTTGTTTTTTGTGGTAAGAAGCCGGGAATATACAAAAGTTGGTCTGAGTGTGTTAAAATGCTTGTTGGAGTCGAGGGTTGCTACTTTCGTGCTTCCAACATTATGATGAAGCCTTAGAAGCGTTCAACAAATTTCAAAAAATAAGTTGTTCACGGGAAGAGTCATCTTCAAGCTCGGCCGTTGAAGAAAGTGAAGAAGTAGTAACAAATGAAAGTGCAGCAAGTGCAATTTCATCTGCTCTGTTAGCGAGCATAGTTATTGGGTTAAAGCTTTCAGAAAATATTGGAAAGTAATTATGTCAATTGTAGTTCTTATATTATCTTGTGTTAGGAAAGTGTTTGTTATTTCTCTTTAATTTGGTGTGCAAGAGTTGAGAACTTTGTTTTTCATTTTGAATATCAAGTAATGTATGAAGTTAGGCATGATTATTTCATGTTTACTTTCTTCATCATCTATGAAGTTCAAATTTTGTGACTTCTTTAGCATTGCGATCATGTTTAACCTTTGGTGTGATCTTTGTCCCGTTAAACAACTTTTATGTATTAAATATTTGCAGCAATCGGCTTAGGCGATACTTTGAATCCTTGTTGATTAAGCCTTCTGGATTAGTTTTTTGAGAAAAAAATTTGTTTTAGAAAGGATTTTTTTCCAACATTATTTTAGTTTCACTGGAATTAAAATCGGACTTTATGTTATTTAATTTTCTGATATATTTTGGTCTGATTTTTGTAAATAAAGAGCAACAATTTTGAGCTGGTTCTAAATTAATTCAATTAGATGCAAATAATTCGAACTTGTTACTTGTAGAAATTTTGTGACCATATTTTTAGTGAAATAGAAATTTCACCTACACTATGTCAGTATTATTGTTATAGCTATTCTTCCTTGTTTTTGTTCTCTTAATATTAAATTTATTCTTTTAATATTAGAGTGATAATTTTTATATTGTTATAGATAGGCAAAGTGACCATATTTTTACCTAAAAAAAGTGTATTTCTTTTGGTTCCATAATAACATTAAAATAAGAATCAAAAGTATACGAAACAGAATAAATACTAAATAAGCATTTTCATTGATTAATTAATAATTTCAACATATTCCAAATAATATTTGAAAAATACTTATAGCATACCATGCTAAAACATGGAATGCTTCACAAAACAACAACAAAAACACAAACTATTACTCTTCACTCTTTTGGTTAACAGACTTTGAAACCTTGGAAGCGACTTCAGTATCACTACTAATAACAATCACATTGGGATCTTCATCTTGCTCGGCTAGAAGTTCCTCAAGCATGTCGTAGCAGGAAGTGAGCGGGTAAGAATCAAGGAGAAGACGTTTAACAAAATCTGCTCCGATTTCCCTTGTCTGACGCAACATCAACAGGTTTATCTCCGTCTTCAAGTTCTTCAGCTTGTTCCTAACATCCTGGTACAGGATGTTATGATTGACCGGTGAACCGTGTAGAGGTTCATCGACAATTTTCTTAGAAGGGGTTCTATCCATTGTTATTTTCAGAGAAATTTGAATTCTAAAAGATAATTTGGATGAATGAGATTAATTATGTATAGAGTTGTATTTATAGTAGTATAATGTTTGAATATTTCTAGGATTAGGGTTAGGGTTTGTCTCTTAAAATTTGAATCACTATCTTCAATGAACCCTTTACAATCCTCAAAAAAGACTTTACATTCTTCAATGATCCATTTAGTTTACCCAAAATTCTTTTCATGAGCTCTTCATCCAACCGTGAGAATATCCGGTTGGATAATATTTTCCAGTACCTTTTTTTCCTTTAATTTTTTTACTAAATTTCTATTAGAATATTTTTTTCCAGTAAATATTTTTATTAATTTTCTCTTATCGAACTTATTAGCATTCGAAATTTGCTTTTAGATCAAACAAATATTTGAAGTATGGTGCATTAAGGTACTACAACCAATAAAGGAAAAATAAAATATTGGAGAGCAGCGATTTGTAGAAAATAAAAATTGTCAAATGATTCTTTTTTTTATTTGCTAAGTTTTTGTAAATAAAATTGTCCTATATTACATTAGGTGTGACATCCTAATATATATGTTTTTCGAATCCCTTTTTATGAATCCCTTGTTCTTCCACTTTTAATTTCCTTCATTTTATACAACAATGTTTGCTTATCTGATACAAAAATAAAGAAAATATTTAATTTATAAATTATATTTGTAAAATATCCTAATGAAAAATTCCAGTAAAATCACAAAAAAATTTCTCTTCTCCATTCCAAAAAAATCCGGTTGGTAGGTTGCCATTCAATGCAGCATTTATTAGTCTCAAATATTTAGCTTCTCAATGAAACATTTATTATTCCCAATTATTTTAGTAGTGTGTAAGTAGAATTAGGTTGAATTTTAAGTCCAAAGTTTTATTCTCAATCGGTTGGAAATATGTTGTAACAAAAATAGTCTTTGAAATTGATTTCAACCGTAAGAAATGAAAACTGTTATAGCGAATCAAAATCACAAGTAGCACAACTAAATCCACAATAAAAGGTTAAAGATAATAAAGGGATAGAAAAACACAAAACACATCCTAAAAACTAATCAATTTCAACCGGATTACGATCATGAGTTCCTTCTCCCTTCACTTCAACATTGAAGTCAACATATAGTGATGAAACATCCACCAACGTGAATTTGACGACGAAACCTCGCTTGACATAATTATCCAAAACAAAAAGTTTTCAGAC
>NW_017678060.1:0-4389 GCF_001879085.1 Nicotiana attenuata
GATGACTGATAGGGACAGTAGTAGCACCTCCAGCTCTAGGGAATAACTCTGGGAATCCAGGAATGTTGCTTGGAGGTTCCTTTCCATTGTTCCAAGCATCCCACATTTCCATCAGTCGCAGGCGCAAGATCCGATTTTCTTCAGCTGTAAGAGATTCAGAGGCCGGGACCCCTGAGATGGGGCTGTCTTCAGAGATGGGGATTGCGGGCAAGGTCATTTCTGTAGACATTTCCACACTTCCTTTCGATCTGGTAAAGTATTGATGCGATGCCAGCTTACCACAACCAACCACCGTTTCTAAAGGCAAAACTGGGATTGACAGCAACACACGGTTAGTTTGAGATAAGTAACAGATAGGTAATCGCACATTGGGGTGTGATGCACCTATACAGTTAAAGTGATGTCTACATGTTTGCACCGGTTGCATGCGTCATCCCGGCTTTTCGTTCTCTATTTTCTCCTCTTTCGATTTCTATTCTTTGTTTTTTCTTGCTTTTCTTTCTCTTTCTGTTTTTCTCTCATTTTCTTCTTTTTTTCCTCTCTTTTTCTTCATTTTCTGCTTTTCCCTTTTCTTTTGCCACGGTTTTTCTCTTAATTCCTTATTGCGTTCCTTTCTCTCTTGTTTTTCTTTTCCTTCCTCTCTCTTTTTAGGGTTACGGTCGAATCCTATGGAGATTGCCTACGTATCATGACCCTGCATGAATCAGACCAAGCGTAGTTCTTGCAAATAAATGCAAAACATAAATACAAGAAATACAGAAACAATTTTTTTTTGAAATTTTCAAATTTTCATTAATAAAACTGCAGTTACAAAGCTACTAGACTATTTGTTTTTTCTTTTCTTGGAAATAGAAAGTACAAAAAACCAGACTCAAAAACTACAGACTCGATTTTTAAGAATACATCAAAGCTTCAAATCCTGGGGCCCGCGGAGCATCACTCGGCATTGCCGCGGGCCTGCGTGCAAGACCCTTTTGCAACTGATCCAGATCATTCATGACCTGGAGAACAAATATCATTACGGAGACAAAGAACGTGGTACGTCCCATCCGCTCACCGGCCTGACACTTCATGACAATGTAGTTGGCAATGTTTCTGATTCTCTCCCTGATTTGACCTTTCTCTTGGAGTAGCCGGCTTATCTGTTGAGTGCGAGCCTCTAGTACCTGAGAATCCTGGAAGTGAAGATCCTGTAACAATTTTATTTCCTTTTCCATATCGGCGATTAAACCATAGCATTGTTCCCTTTCGGCCTGTAACTCTTTCTCCCGACGGGCTGCCTTTTCTTCAAGAGTATTCATTTTTCTTTTCATGTTGGCGATGGTTCCCTCATAGTTCTTCTTCATTTGTTGTACAAACTGAGCCCTTTCCTCGGTCTTCTTTGCCCATTGTGCCCGAAGTTTTGCCACGCTTCCCTCGGATTTTTCCAATTCTTCCTGACAGTCCAGGACCTATTTCTTCAACCCTCTTATCAATCTCTCGTCGGATAGACTTCTTTCTCGATTCCTGGCATCTAATTTCAGTTGTTGAATTTGGGCCTTGAGAGCTTCATTCTCCTGGGCCAATTGCTTTTTATCACCTTCATCGGCTGCGGCTTGCAAGCTGTTTTCAAACCGAAGCTCCTGAACCTGTTTTTCCAATGCTCCTATTCGGGCCCTATACTCTTTTTCCTTAGCTAACCAGTCCCATTGCACCTGAGCCTCACTAGTTAATTGTTGCACATGTGGCCTTTTGGCGGGTCTCTCGGGGATTTGAAACCTTTTACCGAACCAAACCAAGTATTTGGGATCTACCTCACCTATGGCTCGGTCCTGTACTATAGTTTTAGGCTCAAGGTACCTGCACTCATTCCATATCTTTCGGATTCGGCCTTCAGGGAATGCAGCTTTTGGGCCTAACTCAATGACTTGCCCACTCAGGTCTTCATCGTTGTGCACCGTCTGGAATCTTCCAAATTGTCGCAAAACTCGGTAAGGAGCATAGGGCTGAATGCTTCGAATACCCATCAAAAGAATATAAGAGACCTCTGCTGATGTGTATACAGCTTCAGTAGGAGGAAGCCATCCATAAGCCCATTCAACTTTATCTGCAGTGAGGGATCTTAAACATGACGACCAGGCCTCCGTACCCTCCGGGAACTCAATACCTATAACTCGGGTCTCGAATTCTGCAATACAACTCAACCCGGTTAAACCGTAGTTCATGTAGCCTGTGCGGTGACAGAGATGTTCCTGTATCCACAACTGCAAGAGCAAATTGCAACCTTGAAAGAATTTCTCCCCTTCTCGACATTTGGTCAGAGCTCGGTATATTTCTGCTAGAATCAGAGGAGCCACTGTGCTAGTAGGTTTCTTCATGGCAACATCTAGCATCCCTACTAGGCCAAGGTCTATGTGACCATCTTTCCTAGGACAAATTACCACTCCCAAAAAGGCCAACATGAAGGCTAATCCCTGTCGGGCTTCCCATTTGTCTTTATTTCCAGCATGTGTTAATCCTGTATTGGGTTCCTCAAAACCTTTGGGGTTACCATACCGGTGATATAGGAAATATAGTGTACAACACCCTTCCGCCAGATGGGGGTCCTGAATATCCCGACTGATGTTCAACAAATCCAAAAACCTATGAAGAGTTACCGGTCGTGGGGCCAAAGGGTATCTACCGCGGAGGTTCCCGTTGAGACCTGCGTATCCGGCGATCTCCTCTAATGTAGGTGTGAGTTCAAAATCTGAAAACCGGAATACATTACGGGTCGGGTCCCAAAATGGTATTAGTGCCTCAATGACATCCGTCCTTGGTCTGATTTTCAATAAATCTACGAGACCGCCCAGGCTTTTGACCACAGTATCTCTACTTCCTTTTCCCAAGTCATGCCACCACATATGGAGTTTCAAAGGGATCTCGCTCAGGACTGAGAAGGTTTCG
Organism: Nicotiana attenuata; assembly: GCF_001879085.1. Taxonomy (NCBI): domain Eukaryota; kingdom Viridiplantae; phylum Streptophyta; class Magnoliopsida; order Solanales; family Solanaceae; genus Nicotiana; species Nicotiana attenuata. The sequence continues at coordinate 2,926 of NW_017678060.1, forward strand.
ATGTTACTTGAATTCATCCTGCATATTTATTTAGGGGAATTTAATGATTTATTTTGAAAAAATGGCTATTTGTGCAAAAATTCTTTATTTAGAAAATAAGGACTTGGATTTGCAAATACGGCCTTTCAGCACTTCCAGGTGGCTATTCTTGCAAAAACGGCCTTCCGGCGTCCTTTTGGGGACATTCGGCTTATTTTAGACAGGAATGGCATCACCCGACTTATTTATGACACAAAATTAAAAATTTGGCATTTTTGGCTATTTTTGCAAAAGGGGAGGTTGGACCCGATGAGGGTTGCCTACGTATCTCACATCAGGTGAGAATCAAACCGGCGTAGTTCGGGCAGATTTGCCAAAATCAAAACTATTTTGAACCACAATTTTCTTTCTATTTTTCCAAGCAATTTTCTTTTTCTCTTTTCATTTTTCAAAAATCCAGCAGCATTTCGGTACTATTTGGGCATTGGGGTTTTTCAAAACAAATGGTCACCCTCACTTAGTCCTAACACTGCTTATTTTCTCAATTTTCACTCATTTAGACAAGCCGGTCAACATGCAAAGCCGAGCAAATAAATGCGCAAGTAGCACGTAAGATGCATCAGGATGGTCAATTCATTTCAGGTCACCTGTCCTAGACGGACCCAACCCCTGTGTTGAGTCCCCTAAGTCAAATGCACATGATGCAAACAAGCGTCCTACTAGGGATCCGGCATGAGTTTTTGTTCTTCTAGGTTTAAACCCTAGGTTTATTGGACTAGACCTGGTTTACCCGAGCGGACAACTCGAGCCGAGGGGGAGGCAGCGTACCGGGGATACAGAAGCTCCGCCGGCTTAGCAACTTATCCAAACCTCGTTCTAAATTGGGAAAGACTCTAAACAGAAGAGAAGCTACACGAAGTGCACCCTTCTCCATGATGTAGAAGACTCAGAAAGAGGAAGGGATTAACCTCAAATTTCACACACAAGTCTATTTGACATTACGGGCCTGCTCCAATTTTCGGAATTGAAACCCGACTCTGATATCAAAAAGTCCACTCTCGGTCAAACTTTTCAAAAAAATCTAACTTTCGCCATTTTGAGCCAAATTCAACTACGGACCTCCGATTCACAATCCGTACACGCTTCTAAGTCCAAAATTACCCAACGGAACCATCAAAATTCCAATCCGAGGTCAAATACTAAAAAGTCAAACTCGGTTAACTCTTTCAAATTTAATGCTCCCTAGTTGAGAATCATTCTTCCAAATGAGTCTCGAATAACCTGAAAACCAAAAGCGACGATTCACGTAAGTCAAAATACATCATACAGAGCTACTCACGCCCGTAAACTACCGAGCGAAGTGCAAATGCTCAAAACGACCAGTCCGATCGGTACAAATATCTAGTCCTCCTATGGTGTTTTGTGACAACATTGGTGCTACTTACCTTAGTCGTAACCCATTTTTCACAGTCGTATGAAACATGT
>NW_017678060.1:13126-17733 GCF_001879085.1 Nicotiana attenuata
CTCTACATGTTCCATGCTATATGTGCTAAATGTTTTACCGCTTTGATATTTGTTGAAATTGTATATATAAACTGTCGCGAATCCCTTCCTCTTTCTGAGTCTTCTACATCATGGAGAAGGGTGCACTTCGTGTAGCTTCTCTTCTGTTTAGAGTCTTTTCCCATTTAGAACGAGGTTTGGATAAGTTGCAAAGCCGGCGGAGCTTCTGTATTCCCGGTACGCTGCCTCCCCCTCGGCTCGAGTTGTCCGCTCGGGTAAGCCAGGTCTAGACCAATAAACCTAGGATTAAACCTAGAAGAACAAAACCTCATGCCGGATCCCTAGTAGGACGCTTGTTTGCATCATGTGCATTTGACTTAGGGGACTCAACACAGGGGTTGGGTCCGTCTAGGACAGGTGACCTGAAATAAATTGACCATCCTGATGCATCTTACGTGCTACTTGCGCATTTATTTGCTCGGATTTGCATGTTGACCGGCTCGTCTAAATGAGTGAAAATTGAGAAAATAAGCGGTGTTAGGACTAAGGGAGGGTAACCATTTGTTTTGAAAAAACCCCAATGCCCAAATAGTACCGAAATGTTGCCGGATTTTTGAAAAATGAAAAAAGAAAATTGTTTGGAAAAAATTGAAAGAAAATTGTGGTTCAAAAATGTTTTGATTTTGGCAAATCTGCCCGAACTACGCCGGTTTGATTCTCACCGGGTGTGAGATACGTAGGCAACCCTCATCGGGTCCAACCTCCTTTTTCAAAAATAACCAAAAACTGCCAAATTTTAATTTTGTGTCATAAATAAGTCGGGTGATGCCATTCCTGTCTAAAATAAGCCGAATGTCCCCAAAAGGACGCCGGAAGGCCGTTTTTGCAAGAATAGCCACCCTGAGTCATTTTTATGACAGAAGTGCTGAAAGGCTATTTGCAAATCCAAGTCCTTATTTTCTAAATAAAGAATTTTTGCACAAATAGCCATTTTTTCAAAATAAATCATTAAATTCCCCTAAATAAATGTGCAGGATGAATTCAAGTAACATCGAAACCTTCTCAGTCCTGAGCGAGATCCCTTTGAAACTCCATATGTGGTGGCATGACTTGGGAAAAGGAAGCAGAGATACTATGGTCAAAAGCCTGGGCGGTCTCGTAGGTTTATTGAAAATCAGACCAAGGACGGATGTCATTGAGGCACTGATACCATTTTGGGACCCGACCCGTAATGTATTCCGGTTTTCAGATTTTGAACTCACACCTACATTGGAAGAAATTGCCGGATACGCCGGTCTCAACGGGAACCTTCGCGGTCGATACCCTTTGGCCCCACGACCGGTAACTCTTCACAGGTTCTTGGATTTGTTGAACATCAGTCGGGATATTCAAGACCCGCATCTGGCGGAAGGGTGTTGTACACTACATTTCTTATATCACCGGTACAGTAACCCCAAAGGTTTTGAGGAACCCAATACAGGATTAACACATGCTGGAAATAAAGACAAATGGGAAGCCCGACGGGGATTAGCCTTCATGGTGGCCTTTTTGGGAGTGGTCATTTGTCCTAGGAAAGATGGTCACATACACCTTGGTCTAGTAGGGATGCTAGAAGTTGCCATGAAGAAACCTACTAGCACAGTGGTTCCCCTGATTGTAGCAGAAATGTACCGAGCTCTGACCAGATGTCGAGAAGGGGAGAAATTCTTTCAAGGTTGCAATTTGCTCTTGCAATTGTGGATACAAGAACACCTCTGTCACCGCATAGGTTACATGAACTATGGTTTAACCGGGTTGAGTTGTATTGCAGAATTCGAGACCCGAGTTACAGGTATTGAGTTCCCTGAGGGTACTGAGGCCTGGTCGTCATGTTTAAGATCCCTCACTGCAGATAAAGTTGAATGGGCTTATGGATGGCTTCCTCCTACTGAAGCTGTATACACATCGACAAAGTCTCTTATATTCTTTTGATGGGTATTCGAAGCATTCAGCCCTATGCTCCTTACCGAGTTTTGCGACAATTTGGAAGATTCCAGACGGTGCACAACGATGAAGACCTGAGTGGGCAAGTCATTGAGTTAGGCCCAAAAGCTGCATCCCCTGAAGGCCGAATCCGAAAGATATGGAATGAGTGCAGGTACCTTGAGCCTAAAACTATAGTACAGGACAGAGCCAGAGGTGAGGTAGACCCCAAATACTTGGTTTGGTTTGGTAAAAGATTTCAAATCCCCGAGAGACCCGCCAAAAGGCCACATGTGCAACAATTAACTAGCGAGGCTCAGGTGCAGTGGGATTGGTTAGCTAAGGAAAAAGAGATAGGGCCCGAATAGGAGCATTGGAAAAACAGGTTCAGGAGCTTCGGTTTGAAAATAGCTTGCAAGCCGCAGCCGATGAAGGTGATAAAAAGCAATTAGCCCAGGAGAATGAAGCTCTCAAGGCCCAAATTCAACAACTGAAATTAGATGCCAGGAATTGAGAAAGAAGTTTATCCGATGAGAGATTGATAAGAGGGTTGAAGAAACAAGTCCTTGACTGTCAGGAAGAATTGGAAAAATCCGAGGGAAGCGTGGCAAAACTTCGGGCACAATGGGCAAAGAAGACCGAGGAAAGGGCTCAGTTTGTACAACAAATGAAGAAGAACTATGAGGTAACCATCGCCAACATGAAAAGAAAAATGAAAACTCTTGAAGAAAAGGCAGCCCGTCGGGAGAAAGAGTTACAGGCCGAGAGGGAACAATGCTATGGGTTAATCGCCGATATGGAAAAGGAAATAAAATTGTTACAGGATCTTCACTTCCAGGATTCTCAGGTACTAGAGGCTCGTACTCAACAGATAAGCCAGCTACTCCAAGAGAAAGGTCAAATCAGGGAGAGAATCAGAAACATTGCCAACTACATTGTCATGAAGTGTCAAACCGGTGAGCGGATGGGTCGTACCACGTTCTTTGCCTCCGTGATGATATTTGTTCGCCAGGTCATGAACGATCTGGATCAGTTGCAAAAGGGTCTTGCACGCAGGCCCGCGGCAATGCCGAGTGATGCTCCGCGGGCCCTAGGATTTGAAGCTTTGATGTATTCTTAAAAAAAAATCGAGTCTGTAGTTTTTGAGTCTGGTTTTTTGTACTTTCTATTTCCAAGAAAAGAAAAACAAATAGTCTAGTAGCTTTGTAACTGCAGTTGTTATTAATGAAAATTTGAAAATTTCCAAAAAATTGTTTCTGTATTTCTTGTACTTATGTTTGCATTTATTTGCAAGAACTACGCTTGGTCTGATTCATGCGGGGTCATGATACGTAGGCAATCTCCATAGGATTCGACCGTAACCCTAAAAAGAGAGGAAGGAAAAGAAGAGAGAAAGGAATGCAATAAGGAATCAAGAGAAAAACCATGGCAAAAGAAAAGGGAAAAGCAGAAAATGAAGAAAAAGAGAGGGGAAAAAAGAAAATGAGAGAAAACAGAAAGAGAAATAAAAGCAAGGAAAACAAAGAATAGAAATCAAAAGAGGAGAACATAGAAAACGAAAAGCCGGGATGACGCATGCAACCGGTGCAAACATGTAGACATCAGTTTAACTGTCTAGGTACATCACACCCCAATGTGCGATTACCTTTCTGTTACTTATCTCAAACTAACCGTGTGTTGCTGTCAATTCCAGTTTTGCCTTTAGAAACGGTGGTTGGTTGTGGTAAGCTGGCATCGCATCAATACTTTACCAGATCGAAAAGAAGTGTGGAAATGTCTACAGAAATGACCTTGCCCGCAGTCCCCATCTCTGAAGACAGCCCCATCTCGGGGGTCCCGGCCTCTGAATCTCTTACAGCTGAAGAAAATCGGATCTTACGCCTGCGATTGATGGAAATGTGGGATGCTTGGAACAATGGAAAGGAACCTCCAAGCAACATTCCCGGATTCCCAGAGTTATTCCCTAGAGCTGGAGGTCCTACTACTGTCCCTATCAGTCATCCTCATACCCCTTTTGGACAATCCACCATGACGGCTCATTTCGTCGAAACACCTTCTGAGGTCTGCCCCCAGGTGTTCCCAGCAGGAGCAGCTCCTAACATCTTCACTGCTCCACCGTGCCCTGCTACAACACAACCTTCACTACCAAGGCCTGCCTTTAATCCCTCAGCATTCACCTTCCAAAACCCTGTTTTTCCGGTAGATCCTCCTCAATATCCCACATATAACTACTCTCAGCCGCCACCATACGAGCTCACACCAGGGTAGGACAAAACCCCCAAAGACCCAGAGCAGGATGAGATGGCGAAGAGAATGAGAAGCCTCGAGCAGAGCTTGAAAAAGATGCAAGGATTGAGCGAGCAAAAGAGTGTCTCTTACACAGACCTATGCGTGTTCCCTCATGTACACTTGTCGTCAGGATTCAAAACACCAAAATTTGAGAAGTATGATGGACACGGTGACCCCATTGCTCACTTGAAGAAGTACTGCAATCAATTACGGGGAGCCGGTGGCAAAGAAGAGTTGTTGATGGCATATTTTGGAGAAAGCTTGATTGGTATCGCTTCAGAATGGTATATGGATCAAGATGTCTCGCGCTGGCATATTTGGGATGATCTGGCCCGAGACTTTGTTCGACAATTTCAGTACAACATAGACATCGCGCC
>NW_017678060.1:21229-24590 GCF_001879085.1 Nicotiana attenuata
AGGATATCACCAAGTGTTGATGGATGAAGAAGATGCCGAGAAAACAGCTTTCACTACACCCTGGGGTACCTACTGTTATCGGGTCATGCCGTTTGGGCTGAAGAATGCTGGGGCAACTTATATGAGAGCCATGACCACCATCTTCCACGATATGATGCATCAAGAAATAGAGGTGTATGTGGATGATGTAATCATCAAGTCACGAACTCAGAGTGATCACGTTCGAGATTTGAGAAAGTTCTTCGAACGGTTGCGCAAGTATGATCTGAAGTTGAATCCAGCTAAATGTGCTTTCGGAGTCCCATCAGGCAAGCTCCTGGGTTTCATAGTCAGCAGGAGAGGTATCGAGTTAGATCCAACAAAGATAAAGGCCATTCGAGATTTACCTCCTCCAAGAACTAAGAAGGATGTGATGAGCTTATTGGGCAGGTTAAACTATATCGGTCGGTTCATCGCCCAACTAACTACCACCTGTGAGCCCATATTCAAACTATTGAAGAAAGATGCGGCAGTCAAATGGACATCCGAATGTCAAGAGGCCTTCGACAAAATCAAGGAATATTTGTCAAACCCTCCAGTATTGGTCCCACCGGAGCATGGGCGACCTCTCTTTTTGTATCTGACAGTGTTGGAAAATTCCTTCGGCTGTGTTCTCGGGCAGCACGATATAACCGGAAGAAAAGAGCAGGCAATTTACTATCTGAGCAAGAAGTTCACCAGCTATGAGGCCAAATACACTTTGTTGGAGAGAACATGCTGCGCTCTGACGTGGGTCGCTCAAAAGCTGAGACATTATCTTCAAGCCCATACCACCTATCTAATAACCAGGTTGGATCCTTTGAAATACATATTCCAGAAACCGATGCCCACTGGGAGGCTGGCAAAATGGCAGATCTTGCTCACTGAATTTGACATAGTCTATGTTACTTGCACGGCAATGAAGGCCCAGGCGTTGGTAGATCATTTGGCTGAAAACCCGGTTGATGAGGAATACCGACCGTTAAGCACCTATTACCCGGATGAAGAAGTAAATTCAGTGGAAGCCATCTCTGAGGACACTCGTGCTTGGAAAATGTTCTTTGATGGGGCAGTAAATGCAAGAGGTGTAGGCATTGGGGCAATCTTGATATCACCCAATGGTCAGCACTATCCAGCTACAGCTAGACTCTGATTCTTTTGCACAAACAATACGGCTGAGTACGAAGCCTGTATCATGGGCATGAATATGGCAATTGACCAAGATGTTGAAGATTTATTAATCATGGGGGATTCTGACTTGATTATCCGGCAAGCTCAAGGGGAGTGGGAGACTCGAGATGTTAAGCTCATTCCCTATCGACAGCATGTGGAAGATCTCACCAAACGCTTCAAGTCGATAGAATTCAGGTATATCCCTCGGTGTCATAATGAACTAGCCGATGCACTCGCCACTCTAGCTTCAATGCTGCCTTACCCAGGCAATGCCCATATTGACCCTCTAGAGTTTCAAATCAAAGAAAAGCACGGGTATTGTAATGCAGTTGAGGTGTAACCTAGCAGTCAGCCCTGGTATCATGATATCAAGAGATTTCTGAAAACACAGGAATACCCTGAGCAGGCCACCGGAGATCAGAAAAGAACCATTAGACGGCATGCGAGCGGTTTCTTCTTAAGCGGTGATGTTTTGTATAAAAGGACCCCGGACCTCAACCTGCTAAGATGTGTTGACGCCGAGGAAGCTGGAAGAATTATGCATGAAGTGCACGCAGGAGTATGTGGACCTCATATGAATGGTTATGTGCTGGCAAAGAAAATTCTGCGAGCCGGGTATTATTGGATAACCATGGAAAAGGACTGTTTCAGCTTTGTTCGAAAATGCCATCAATGTCAGGTGCACGGTGACTTGATTCATGCACCTCCGACAGAACTCCATCCGATGTCAGCACCTTGGCCATTTGTTGCTTGGGGCATGGATGTCATTGGGCCAATTGAGCCGAAAGCTTCGAATGGGCATAGATTCATACTGGTGGCAATTGACTATTTCACAAAATGGGTTGAGGCCATCACTCTCAAGTCGGTCACCAAGAAAGCTGTGGTAGACTTTGTGCACTCCAATCTCATTTGCCGCTTTGGCATTCCTACGACTATCATTACCGATAATGCTGCAAACTTGAACAGTTGTCTGATGGGAGAGGTATGTGAACAATTCAAGATAACGCATAGAAACTCAACTCCCTATCGGCCAAAAGCCAATGGTGCTGTTGAGGCAGCAAATAAAAATATCAAGAAGATTTTGAGAAAGATGAATCAAAGCTCCCGGCAATGGCATGAAAAGTTACCCTTCGCATTACTTGGATATCGTACCACAGTACGTACATCAATTGGAGCGACACCGTACTTGTTGGTTTACGGTACTGAAGCAGTCATACGTGCAGAAGTGGAAATTCATTCACTCCGGATAATCGTTGAGGCGGAGATTGAGGACAGTGAATGGGTTAAAACCCGACTAGAGCAATTATCATTAATTGATGAAAAACGGATGGCCACAGTTTGTCACGGGCAGTTGTACCAACAAAGAATGGCCCGCGCCTATAATAAGAAAGTGCGTCCCAGGAATTTTGAAGTGGGACAGCTGGTACTCAGACGCATTCTCCCTCATCACCAGGAAGCAAAAGGGAAGTTTGCCCCTAATTGGAAAGGTCCATACATAATTCGAAAGATATTGCCAAGGGGAGCACTGTACCTGGGAGACATCGAAGGGAATGATCCTGAGGCAGCAGTCAATGCAGATGCAGTAAAAAGGTACTATGTCTAGACCTCCTGTGGCGATGGCTTTTGTTTAATTGAGATGACGAAGGCTTTCTTTTCCGCTGCCCCAAACACTATTAACCCTTCGTAAACCCTTTGAGCCGGTTATGCTTCTTTGACTACCCTCTTTGGAATCCGGAAGTATAAGAAGAAAAGAAAAAGAAAAGAAAAGAAAAGAAAAGAAAAAGAGAGAAAAAAAAAGATAACCAAAAACAAAAATTATTTGTCTGAACTACGTTTGACTTGATCCCGAAAGGGTACGTAGGCAGCCTCTCTCTAGCGTTCAGTCACACCAAAACAAAAATCCCAATTTCCCCAAAAAATGAAACTGGGACAGATGATATAATGGTTCGGCCATGAATCCGCCGAAATGGTTCCAAAGCTGTAGTTCCGCCCAAAATCCTTTTGGAACCCGAAAGTACAAAAAAAACAATATGATGAAAAAAACAAAAAAAAAAGAAAAGAAAAGAAAAGAAAAAATATGATGAAAAGGAAAAGAAAAAGAAAACAAAGACAAAAACAACAAAACCAAATGTTTTTCTGAACTACGTTTGACTTGATCCCGAAATGGTAC
>NW_017678061.1:0-19305 GCF_001879085.1 Nicotiana attenuata
GATGACAGTGTATTTATTCATAAATACTCATGTCATTTTTTGTTTAAAGAACACTTAAACTACGTAATATCCAACATTTTCTTTGTATACGGATTTCATCAGATTCATACAATATACCAACATAGCACCTGAACCAAAAAAAAGGAGTGGAGGAGGTTTTGAATTGAATTGTTACATCAACCAGGCGCGGCTCCGACGATTTTTGATTGCCTAAAGTTAAATTTTTATGAGGGCCCTTAAACTTTTTTTAAAAATAAACTTATTAATTATATTATTTTATTTGCAAGTCTATTCTATTCTTGTTAGATACAAAGTTATTAATAACTTTCTATAATCAAGTAACTCCTAATAAGTTCTTTCTTAATTGATAATATACTAATCTATTTTAACCTTTTTGTGATGACCCAAACGGTTCATCACTTAGTTTTAAATTTAAATTTTATGACTCCGAGGCCTTGAAAAATCTCATTTAGACGTCACCCTCGATTTCGACCATGCGGTAGTCCGGGGCGCGTAGCCGAAAGCTTAAAATTATAAGAATCTGTGGTGAAAAATGGAAAAATCTTGGTATAAAATGGACGTTAGTTTTTGAACTTTCGATAACAATGTTTTGGATAAACGGCCCGAACCCAGTGCATTTGACGGTCCGGAGGGTCCGTAGGAATAAAATATGGGACCTTGGCGTATGCCTCCGAAAATCGAATTCCGAGGTCCCAAGCCGAGAAATAAATTTTTGAGAAATTGTTTAAATTGTTTAAGGAAATTAAATGAATTTAGAAAATGTTAGTATCGGGCCTCCGTATTTTGTTCCGCAGCCCGGTACAGGTCTTCTATAATATACTTGATTTGAAGATAAGGTTAAATTTCTGTGTACAATTTTGATGATAAAATTAAAGGATATCATTTGATGGCTGTATTCGGACCTAAATTGCTTAAAATTTATGATAACTTGAATTATTGTGTTTGAAAAGTGGGAAACGAGTCTTTTGATTTTTGAGGTTTGATCCGTTGTTATTGAGGCTCTATTTTGGCGATTTGATCGCACACGAATAAGTTAATATTCGATGTTTATTGATGAGTACGTATGTTTGTTTGGAGCCCCGAGGCTCGGGTGGAGGTTTCGTGAAGGTTTTTGTTGAACTCAGTAAAAAGTTGCAGGTTTTTGTTTCTGTGTGTTCTGTTGTATTTCTTCTTCGCGATTCGCAGAGGACTCTGCTAACGCTGAAGGTTTGGTGTGCAGGCTGCAAGGAAATCGTCCTTCTACTCTGCACACGCGAAGACACAGGACGCCGAACGCGAAGCTTTGGGTGTTTCCCTTCGCGAAGTGCGGGTTCCTGCTATCCCGAACGCGAAGGCGTTTGGGCCTGGGCAGGGAAGTGAAGATTGTGCAATCGCAAAACGCGGCCACTGCCGCGAACGCGAAGGTTCGAGGAGACCAAAGTCCGGCGAAGGCGAGGCCTTGATATGTCTGTGCGATCGCAAGGTCACCAAAGCGAGTTGATACTCATTCGCGAACCGACAGGCCTATCCGAACCGATAGAAGGCCGTCGCAGTTGATTTTAATACAAAAGCCCAAAACGGAGTCTTCTATATTTTCAGTAACTTATTCTTTCAAGAGCGTGCCATTGGAGCATTACTTTTTGAAGGGAATCATCACGAGATTCATGAGGTGGTGTGAGTGGGTAGACTCTTAGATCTCATTGATTTCATTAACACCAAGATATTGCAGCTAATATATGTCTAAGGGAAAAAAAATTGAGATTGGGTAGAGTTAGGGCTGTGTGTACTACTTGTGATTATGACCCTCATTTTTGGGGTCGAATTTTCTAGAAATCAATAATATATGGCGGTCGGTGGGTGGGAATGGGTGATTTATTTTTGGTCCAACTCTGTATTTTACCAAAGGCGGCTCCGGGGTCGGATTTTTGGATTTTTGGAAGAATGATTAGAAAGCTAATTAAGTTAAGATTGGAATTTGGATTGTTTTAGCATTTATTATGTTTTAAGCGTTATGAGTATGTAGGCATGATGTATGGGATCTCACTATATAAAACGAGTATGCGATGATTGCGAATTTCGATAGAAGATGCGACGGTAATGGAGGCTTGAGTTTAGGACAAGCGGTGAGAGTTCGAGGTAAAGTGTCTTGGGTCATAACCTTAGCTTGACGGGATTAGGCGTTGTGAGTCCTACTTGTTTAAAAAGTTGAATTGTTGATACACGTATAGCATGCGGTGACGCAGATCTATACGTTGGTGTCCAGCATGCCCGTGACTCTTTATATTGTGATTTTCATGACTTCGTTGTATCTTTCATGCCTTGGTGATGGTTTCTATATGTTGTGTAAAGTTTGTGGAATGAATTGTGACTTATGAACATTGAGGAGCGTTGGCTCAAGTTATGTAATGAATTGTGAAAGAGTAAGTGATGATTGAATCTCTAGAGCATTGACTCAAGTTATGAAGTGAATTGTGAAGTAAAAGTGAGAAAGAAAAGAAGTTATCATGTTGACACCCTTACCGGGCTATTATTGAAATATTTGTTATCTCCCTCGCCGGGATGTTGATATTATTGATGTTGTTCCCTTGCCGGGATTTATTTTTTGAGATGTTGTTCCCTTGCTGGGATTTTTATTGCAATTTCATTTATTCCCTAGCCCTATTATTTGTGATTGTTGTTTGGGTGAGGAAGAGTGTTAAAGCACGAAGGGTGATGCCGTGCATTGTTTGTTTTGTGAGGAAAGAGTGTAAAGCACGAAGGGTGATGCCGTGCCGCACGATGTACCATTCCGTGCCAATTGTATTGATTCTTATGGTGAGGACGAGAGTAAAAGCACGAAGGGTGATGCCGTGCACTTGTCCTTGATTTCCCTAATTCTTGCTGATAATTGAGTTATGTTGTCTCTTACGTTTATTTCCTGATTTTCTGTTGTTACTTGAACTTTTTCGAGGTTATAGATTCCCTTACCCTATTTGCCTTGTTATTGTTGTTTGGGTGAGGAATAGCGTAAAGCACGTAGGGTGATGCCGTGTATTGTTTTGGTGAGAGAGAGAGTAAAAGCACGAAGGGTGATGTCGTGCACTTGTCTTTGATTTCCTAATTTTATTTGAAAACTGAGTTACGGTTCCTCTACATTTAAATTGCTGGTTTCCTGTTAATACTTGTTTTACCCCGCAGCATGATTTCCCCTTCCCATTTTCAATTGAACTGTGGTGATCCTCATATTTATTTGTTGCTCTTCTGTTACTATTTGATGTTTCCCCGCATCATGTTTCCCCCTTATATTGCTGTTCTTCTTTTCCGCTGTATATAGTTAAATTGCACAGGCTTATTTGGTAGTCTGGTCCTAGCCTCGTCACTACTTTGACGAGGTTAGGCTAGGCACTTACCAGCACATGGGGTCGGTTGTGCTGATACTACATTCTGCACTCTTTTGTGCAGACCCCAGTGTTGTAGACTTCGGACCGCAGTAGGATTGCCGATTCTCGTTCATCAGGCGACCCGAGGTAGTCCTGCAGGCGTCTCCTTCTATCTACTATTCCTGTTTCTTTCATGCTTTGCCAGAGACAGTGTTGTATTTATTTCTTTCAGACCTTTATTTATAGTATTCTTAGACCGTCTGTGAAATTGTGACACCAGTTCTGGGTAGTCGAAACTCAAACAGTTGTATTAGATTTTTATGTTCAGGTCGCTTATTGTTTCTTTCTTCCGCTTATGTTAAATTCCGCTGTTTAAATGTTATTATTTCGAAATTATTTAAAAGGTGTAAAAATGGGTAAAGGTAAACTGTTCCATAATTGGCTTGCCTAGCTCTCATTAGTAGGCGCCATCACGACTTCCGAGGGTGGGAAATCCGGGTCGTGACAAGTTGGTATCAGAGCTCTAGGTTACATGGGTCTCACAGTTCACAGACAAGCTTAGTAGAGTCTGAGGGATCGGTACGGAGCCGTATGTATTTATCCCCAGAGGCTACAAAGTTAGGAAAAACTTCACATTCATTTCTTTCCTGTCGTGCGATTTTGTTCTCTCAATGCCAAATTGAAACCTCTACTCTTGTCCTTTCGCGAATGGCGAGGTCATGTACCGCTTCTTCAGCCGAGCAGCAGCACAGACCGGTGATAGATCAGCTACGTCTTCGAAGGCTTGTGGAGGTTGGGTAAGTTTCACCAAGCTCTTCACTACTACTTTCAGCGGTGCATCTACTGAGGATCCCCAGGATTTTCTAGGCAGCTGTCACGAGGTTCCTAGGAACATGGGGATAGTTGAGACCAATGGGGTCGATTTTGCCACTTTTCGCTTGTCTGGATCCGCCAAGACTCGATGAAGGGATTATTGTTTGGCTAGACCAGCCGGATCGCCAGCTTTGACTTGGGAGCAGTTTACCCAGCTATTTCTGGAGAAGTTTCTCCCCATCATTCAGAGAGAGGCCTATCGGAAGTAGTTTGAGCGTCTTTAGCAGGGTTCTATGACTGTCACTCAGTACGAGATCAGACTCATCGACTTGGCTCGTCATGCTCTTATCATACTTCCCACTGTGAGAGAGAGTGAGGAGGTTCATGGAGGGACTCGTCCAGCCCGCTCAGTTAGCTAGAGGTGGAGGTAGAGGTATTAGAGGTGGAGGTAGAGATGCTAGAGGTGGAGGTAAAGGTATTAGAGGTGGAGGTGCAGGTACTGTTCTGGTTTGTGGTAGAGAAGCTTCGGTTTTATTTTGCGCCGTGTCTAGTCATGCTTAGTGATTCTTTGAGTGCCCCTGTTTATGTGTCTACTCCGGTGGGTGATTCTATTGTGGTGGATCGCGCCCCTTGTTCATGCATAGTGGTGATTAGAGGTCTTGAGACTCGTGTAGATTTGCTTCTTCTGGACATGGTCGATTTTGATGTCATATTAGGGATTAGCTGGTTATCACCTTACCACGCTATCTTGGACTGTCATGACAAGACTGTGACCTTAGCCTTGCCGGGTTCACCTCGTTTAGAGTGGAGAGGGACTCCTGGTCATTCTACCCGCAGTGTTATCTCGTATGTGAAGGCTCAGCGTATGGCCGAGAAGGGGTGTTTAGGGTTTAGGGTTTAGGGTATGCCACTCGACAGGGATATTGACTTTTGCATTGATTTGGCTCCGGGCACTCGGCCCATTTCTATCCCGCCGTATCGTATGGCCACGCCTGAGTTGAAAGAGCTGAAGGAGCAGTTGAAAGACTTGCTTAAGAAGGGTTTCATTAGGCCCAGTGTTTCTCCTTGGGGTGCGCCAGTGTTGTTTGTTAAGAAGAAAAATGGATCGATGCGAATGTGTATAGATTACCGGCAATTAAACAAGGTTACAATCTAGAATAAGTATCCGCTGCCGAGGATTGATGATTTGTTCAATAAGCTTCAGGGTGCCAAGGTATTTTCAAAGATTAACTTGAGATCTGGCTACCATCAGTTGAGATTAGGGCATCCGATGTCCCTAGGACAACTTTCCGCACTCGGTACGGGCGTTATGAGTTCTTGGTGATGTCATTCAGGTTGACAAATGCCCCAGCAGCTTTTATGAATTTGATGAACCGAGTGTTCAAGCCTTATCTGGATTCGTTCGTGATAGTTTCCATTGATGATATATTGATATATTGCCGCAGCCAGGAGGAGCACGAGCAGCACCTTAGAGTGGTTCTTCAGACTCTGAGGGTTAGTCAGTTGTACGCCAAGTTTTCGAAGTGTGAGTTCTGGTCTAGTTCAGTTGCATTCCTGGGTCAGGTGGTGTCAGCAGAGGGTATTCAGGTTGATCCGAAGAAGATTGAGGCAGTCAAGAACTGGCCTCGACCAGCATCAGCTACAGAGATCCGGAGTTTCTTGGGATTGGCAGGCTACTATCGTCGGTTCTTAGAGGGATTTTCATCTATTGCAGCCCCGATGACCAGGTTAACCCAGAAGGGTGCCCAGTTCAGATGGTCGGATGAGTGTGAGGCGAGCTTTCAGAAGCTCAAGACAGCTCTGACTACGGCACCGGTGTTGGTTTTGCCCACAGGTTCAGGGCCTTATATAGTTTATTGTGATGCTTCCCGTATTGGGCTTGGTGCAGTGTTGATGCAGGATGGCAAGGTTATTGCCTATGCTTCGCGGCAGTTGAAGATTCAAGAGAAGAACTATCCAGTTCATGATTTGGAGTTGGCAGCCATAGTTCACGCATTGAAGATTTGGAGGCATTATCTGTATGGCGTGGCATGTGAGGTGTTCACGGATCACAAGAGTCTTCAGTATTTGTTCAAGCAAAAGGAGTTGAATTTGAGGCACAGGAGGTGGTTGGAGTTGTTGAAAGATTATGATATCACCATCTTATATCATCCGAAAAAGGCCAATGTGGTGGCCGATGCTTTGAGTAGGAAGTCAACCAGTATGGGCAGTCTTGCTTATATTCCGGTCGGTGAGAGACCGCTTGCCTTGGATGTTCAGGCTTTAGCCAATCAGTTCATGAGGCTGGATGTTTCTGAGCCCAGTCATGTGTTAGCTTGCACGGTCGCTCGTTCTTCATTATTGGAGCGTATCCGTGATCGACAGTATGATGATCCCCATTTGTGTGTCCTTAGAGACACGGTGCAGCACGGAGGTGCCAAGACGGTTACCTTAGGTGATGATGGAGTTTTGAGATTGCAGGGTCGAGTTTGTGTGCCTAATGTGGATGGACTTCGATAGTTGATTTTAGAGGAGGCCCATAGCTCCCGGTACTCTATTCATCCGGGCGCCGCGAAGATGTATCAGGATTTGCGACAGCATTATTGGTGGCGTAGAATGAAGAAGGATATCGTTACATATGATGCTCGGTGTTTGAATTGTCAGCAGGTTAAGTATGAGCATCAGAGGCCTGGTGGTTTATTTCAGAGGATTGAGCTTCCCGAGTGGAAGTGTGTCACGACCCGGATTTCCCACCCTCGGGAGTCGTGATGGCGCCTACTCGTAGAAGCTAGGTAAGCCAAATTTTTAATTACTTTCCGTCTACAACATAATTCCTTTTAACAATTCATGGCAACAATATAATAAAACAATGAAATTAAATAGTAGCGGAAGTCTTAATTATAGAAACTGAATCAACATGCGGAATAGTCAATATAATCCTCTACCCAAGACTGGTGTCACAAAACTCACGAACTGCTAGGAGTTACTAAACACAAACGTCTGAGAGAAAACATAAGCTGTTTGTCTCGAATACAATGAGGCAACAGGCTAAAAAGAGTGAATAAGGGAGACGCCGGGCTTGCGGACGCCTGCAAGCTACCTCGGGTCTCACCGGACTGAAGGCCTGCTCCCGTACTAATGTTGCTGCTGCTCGAAACCTGGACCTGTGCAAATAGCACAGAGTGTAGCATCAGCACAACCGACCCCATGTGCTGGTAAGTGTCTAGCCTAACCCCGGCGAAGTAGTGACGAGACTAGACTGGACTACCACATAAACCTGTACAATTATATATATATACAGCGGAATCGAAAATACAAAACAAGTAAACAATATGGGGGAGGGGAAACATGCTGTAGGGAGATAACAGTGTTAATAGTAAGTCCAGAATAACAATCTAAGGGCAGCTTGGAATTTACAGCGGACAAGAAACCAATACCCAAAAATAAACACACTTGTATCAATAATTGTTGCGGCGCGCAACCCGATCCCAATATATATAAGAACACTGTTGCGGCGTGCAACCCGATCCATAAATATCATTGTTGCGGCGTGCAACCCGATCCCAATATTTAACAACATTGTTGCGGCGTGCAACCCGATCCATATCATTTAACATTGTTGCGGCGCAACCCGATCCATATATATATATATATATATATATATATATATATATATATATATATATATATATATATATATATATATATATATATATCATTCAATGCATGGCATCACCCTTCGTGCTTTAACACTCTTCCTCACCCAATCAACAATCACAAACAAGGGCCCGGAAAAATAATACGACAAGAATAGAAGTCCCGGCAAGGGCACACAACAACAATTTAAAGACCCGGCAAGGGCACACACCAATAACAACAACATCCCGGCAAGGGAATAAATCATTAACTCTTTTCTTTCTTTCACTTTCACCTCATAGTTCACATTATCACTTGAGCTAGTGCTCCAAAGAGTTACTTATCTCATAAACCTTCACAATTTGTATTTCAACCCGAGCCAATGCTCCACGAAGTTTCAAGATCACAATTTCTTTCACAAGGTCTTTACAACATATAGAAGTCATCAATTAAGCATGGAAGGCATATCAACAACCAAACTATACGCAAAGTAAGGACTCATGGTCATGCTAGACACCAATGTATAGATACTCGTCACCATGCCTACATCATACTCGACAATTAGCAAGACTCAACTCCTATTCCCTCAAGCTAGGGTTAAACCAAACACTTACCTCGATGCTTTGAACTCAACTCAAGCCTCAACTATAGCTTTACCCCGTGATTCCACCTCCAATCCGCTCGAATCTAGTCACAAATTACTCAATTACTTTAATAAACACTAAAAGAATCAATTTGAATGCATAAAAATGATTTTCCAAAGTTTTTTTCCAAAAATTCCCAAATCGCCCCCGGGCCCACGTGGTCAAAACCCGAGGTTCGAACCAAAACCCGGTTAGCCATTCCCCCACGAACTCAAATACGCAATTTGTTTTAAAATCGAATTGAGGTCCAAATCCCCAATTTATAGAAAACCTAGGTTCTACCCAAAACCCCCAATTTCACCCATGAAAATCCTTGATTTTAAGTTGAAAACATGTTAAATGATGTTAATGATTGAAGGAAATGAGTAAAAATCAACTTACAAATGATTTGGAAGAAGTCTTGTTCTTAGAAAATCGCCTAAGGAGTTGTGTTTTGAAAATGGGGTGAAAAATGGTTCAAAATTCGACTAAGTATAAAAATATGCAGGTTGCAAATATGGGATTTGCGAACTGGGGTTCGCAATTGCGAACCCTGACCATTTGTGGGAATTGCGAAGCTGGGATCACATTTGCGAACCCTTCCCATTTGGCCAGTTCTCGCATTTGCGAAGGGAAAAGTCTCATTTGCGACCACCCTACTTTCGCATTTGCGAACACAGGGATCGCATTTGCGATCAGTGGCCAAAATCCCTCAATTCACAATTGCGATGCAAAGCTCGCATTTGCGAGATGATCTTCGTAAATGCGAAAACTACAGAGCTGAACATACCAGATTTTACAAAGTTCAAAAAATGCAATCCGGCACCTATCCAAAACTCACCTGAGCCCTCGGGGCTCCAAACCAAATATGCACACAACCTCAAAAACATCCTACGGACTTACTCGCGCGATCAAATCGCCAAAATAACATCATATACATCGAATCAAGCCTCAAACTTCATGATTTCTTCCGAATTTTCATAAAACATCAATTTTTTCTATTTTAAGTCCGAAACACGTCAAACGACGTCCGTTTTCAACCAAACTTTACAGAAAGCGCTTAAACCATATATAAGACTTGTAACGGGCGCCGGAACCATAATACGAGCCCGATACCATAGTCTTTTAATCAAATTTCATTTTCATTTTCCATTATCATTTCCAGAAAATAATTTCACACAAAAATTCATTTCTCGGGCTTGGGACCTCGGAATTCGATTCCGGGCATACGCCCAAGTCCCATATTTTCCTAGGCACCCTCCGGGACCGTTAAATTACGGGTCCGGGTCCGTTTGTCCAAAATGTTGACTGAAGTCAAATTTAATCAATTAAATATCGAAATTTAGCATATTTCTCACAGAATTCATATTTAAGCTTTCCGGCTACGCGCCCGGACTGCGCACGCAAATCGAGGCAACCTAAATGAGGTTTTCAAGGCCTCGGAAGCACGGAATGAGTAAGAAAACAGGTGATGACCCTTTAGGTCGTCACATTCTCCACCTCTAAAACAATCGTTCGTCCTCGAACGGACAATAGAAAGAAGTACCTGAGTCGGGAAAAAGATGAGGATAACGGCTCCGCATATCGAACTCGGACTCCCAGGTCGATGCCTGAGGAGGCTGACCTCTCCACTGAACACGAACAGAAGGAAAACTCTTGGATCTCAACCGACGAACCTGCCGGTCTAGAATAGCTACCGGCTCCTCCTCATAAGACAAATCCTTGTCCAACTGGACAGTGGTGAAATCTAACACGTGGGCTGGATCGCCGTGATACCTCCGAAGCATGGATACATGAAAAACTGGATGCACGGCTGATAAGCTAGGCGGCAATGCGAGTCTGTAAGCCCACCTCTCCCACTCGATCAAGAATCTCAAACGGAACAATGAACCTAGGGCTAAGCTTACCCTTCTTCCCAAATCTCATCACGCCCTTCATAGGCGACACTCGGAGCAATACCCGCTCACCAACCATGAAAGCTACATCTCGAACCTTACGATCCGCATAGTTCTTTTGCCTAGACTGAGCTGAAAGGAGCCTATCCTGAATGATCTTGACCTTGTCCAAGGCCTCCTGAACCAAATCCGTCCCTATCAACCGAGCCTCTCCCGGCTCAAACCATCCAACTGGAGACCGACACCGCCTACCATATAAAGCCTCATAAGGAGCCATCTGGATGCTTGACTTGTAGCTGTTGTTGTAGGCAAACTCTGCTAAAGGCAAGAACTGATCCCACGAACCTCCAAGGTCAATAACACAAGCTCGAAGCATATCCTCTAGAATCTGAATAGTCCGCTCTGACTGACCGTCCGTTTGGGGATGAAATGCTGTACTCAACTCAAACCGTGTGCCCAACTGTCGCTGGACTGCTCCCCAGAAGCGCGAGGTGAACTGCGTACCCCGGTCCGAAATGATAGATACCCGCACACCATGAAGGCGAACAATCTCCCGGATATAGATCTCAGCTAACCTCTCGGATGAATAGGAGACTGCCACAGGAATGAAATGCGCTGACTTGGTCAGCCTATCAACAATGACCCAAACTGCATCGAACTTCTTCCGGGTCAACGGGAGTCCAGTAACAAAATCCATTGTAATCCGCTCCCACTTCCACTCGGGAAGCTCAATCCTCTGGAATACACCACCAGGCCTCTGATGCTCGTACTTAACCCGCTGACAATTCAAACAACGAGCCACATATCCTACGATGTCCTTCTTCATTCTACGCCACCAATAATGCTGCCGCAAATCCTGATACATCTTCGCGGCGCCTGGATGAATAGAGTACCTGGAGCTATGGTCCTCCTCTAAAATCAACTCTCGAAGCCCATCCACATTAGGCACACAAACTCGCCCCTGCAATCTCAAAACTCCATCTGCATCTAAGGTAACCTGCTTGGCACCTCCTCGCTGCATCGTGTCTCTAAGGACACACAAATGAGGATCATCAAATAGCCGATAACGAATACGCTCCAATAATGAAGAATGAGCGACCGTGCAAGCTAATACTCAGCTAGGCTTAGAAATATCCAGCCTCACAAATCGATTGGCCAAAGCCTGAACATCCAAAGCAAGCGGCCTCTGACTGACCGAAATATAAGCAAGACTGCCCATACTGGCTGACTTCCTACTCAAAGCATCGGCCACCACATTGGCCTTCCCCGGATGATATAAAATGGTGACATCATAATCCTTCAACAATTCCAACCATCTCCTCTGCCTCAAATTCAACTCCTTTTGCTTGAACAAGTGCTGAAGACTCTTGTGATCAGTGAACACCTCATACGCCACGCCATACAAATAATGCCTCCCAATCTTCAAGGCGTGAATTATGGCTGCCAACTCTAAATCATGCACTAGATAGTTCTTCTCATGAATCTTCAACTGCCTCGAAGCATAGGCAATGACCTTGCCATCCTGCATCAACACCGCACCAAGCCCAATACGGGAAGCATCACATAAACTGTATAAGGCCCTGAACCTATGGGCAAAACCAACACCGGTGCCGTAGTCAGAGCTGTCTTGAGCCTTTGAAAGCTCGCCTCGCACTCATCCGACCATCTGAACTGGGCACCCTTTTGGGTCAATCTGGTCGTCGAGGCTGTAATAGATGAAAACCCCTCCACGAACCGTTTGTAGTAGCCTACCAACCCCAAGAAACTCCGAATCTCTGTAGCTGATGCTGGTCTAGGCCAGCTCTTGACTGCCTCTATCTTCTTTGGGTCCACCTGAATACCCTCTGGTGATAGAACATGACCCAGAAATGCAACTGATCCCAACCAGAATTCACACTTCGAGAACTTAGCATATAACTGACTGTCCCTCAGAGTCTGAAGAACCACTCTAAGGTGCTGCTCGTGCTCCTCCTGGCCGCGGGAGTATATCAATATATCATCAATGAACACTATCACAAATGAATCCAAATAAGGCCTGGACACTCGGTTCATCAAGTCCATGAAAGCTGCTGGGGCATTTGTCAACCCGAATGACATAACCAAGAACTCATAATGCCCATACCGAGTGCGGAAAGCTGCCTTAGGGACATCGAATGCCCTAATCCTCAACTGATGGTAGCCAGATCGCAAGTCAATCTTGGAAAATACCCTGGCACCCTGAAGCTAGTCGAACAAATCATCAATCCTCGGTAGTGGATACTTATTCTTGACCGTTACTTTGTTCAGTTGCCGGTAATCAATACACATTCTCATTGACCCATCCTTCTTCTTGACAAATAACACCGGCTTCATGGTGTGCCCGTATCTATTATTTCGGATCGGGGTACGCAGTTTACCTCGCATGTCTGGAGAGCAGTTCAGCGAGAGTTGGGCACACGGGTGGAGTTGAGTACAACATTTCATCCCCAGGCGGAAGGACAGTCCGAGCGGACTATTCAGATTTGGAGGATATGCTCCGAGCTTGTGTCATTGACTTTGGAGGTTCGTGGGATCAGTTTTTGCCTTTAGCAGAGTTTGCCTACAACAACAGCTACCAGTCGAGGATTCAGATGGCTCCTTATGAGGCTTTATATGGTAGGCGATATCGGTCTTCGGTTGGGTGGTTTGAGCCGGGAGAGGCTCGGTTGTTGGGTGCGGATCTAGTTCAGGAGGCCTTGGACAAGGTCAGGATTATTCAGGATAGGCTTCGTACAGCTCAGTCCAGGCAAAAGAGTTATGCAGACCGCAAGGTTCGAGATGTGGCTTTTATGGTCGGTGAGAGGGTATTGCTCCGAGTGTCTCCTATGAAGGGCGTGATGAGATTTGGGAAGAAGGGCAAGATTAGCCCTAGGTTCATTGGTCCATTTGAGATTCTTGATCGAGTGGGAGAGGTGGCTTATAGACTTGCTTTACCGCCGATCTTGTCAGCCGTGCATCTAGTGTTCCATGTGTCCATGCTTCGGAGGTATCACGACGATCCTTCCCACGTGTTAGATTTCAGCACTGTCCAGTTGGACAAGGACTTGTCTTATGAGGAGGAGCCGGTAGCTATTTTAGACCAGCAGGTTCGTCAGTTGAGGTCGAAGAGTTTTCCTTCTGTTCGTGCTCAGTGGAGGGGTCAGCCTCTTGAGGCATCGACCTGGGAGTACGAGTCCGATATGCGGAGCCGTTATCCCCATCTTTTTCCCAACTCAGGTACTTGCTTCTTATGTCCGTTCGAGGACGAACGGTTGCTTTAGAGGTGGAGAATGTGATGACCCAAACGGTCATCACTTGTTTTAAATTTAATTCTATGACTCCGAGGCCTTGAAAACCTCATTTAGAGTCACCTCGATTTGCATGCGTAGTCCGGGCGCGTAGCCGGAAAGCTTAAATATGAAAATCTGTGGAAAATGGTAAATTTTGGTTATAAAATGAGTTATTTTGACTTCGAAAAATGTTTTGGGTAAACGGGCCCGGACCCATGATTTGACGGTCCCGGAGGGTCCGTAGGAAAATATGGGACTTGGGCGTATGTCTGGAATCGAATTCCGAGGTCCCAAGCCCGAGAAATCAATTTTTGAAAGAAATTGTTTTCTGAAATTGTTTAAGGAAATTTGAAATGAAATTTGATTAGAAAATGTTAGTATCGGGCCCGTATTTTGGTTCCAGCACCCGGTACAGGTCTTATATATGATTTAAGATGTTTCTGTGAAATTTGATGAAAATTGGATATCATTTGATGTGATTCGGACCTAAATTGCTAAAATTGATACTTGATGAAGTTTGAGAAAAGGTCTTGATTTTTGAGGTTTGATCCGTTGTTATTGAGGTTATTTTGGCGATTTGATCGCACAGATAAGTTAATATTATGTTTTTGAGTGAGTACGTATGTTTGGTTTGGAGCCCCGAGGGCTCGGGTGAGTTTCGGAAGGTTTTTGAACTCATAAAAGTTGCAGGTTTTTTAGTTTCTGGTGTTCTGATATTTTCTTCTTCGCGTTCGCAGAAGGACTCTCGCGAACGCGAAGGGTTTGGTCAGGCTGAAGGAAATCTCCTTCTACACGAACGCGAGACACAGGACGCGAACGCGAAGCTTTGGGTGTTTCCCTTCGCGAACGCGGTCCTGCTATCGCGAACGCGAAGGCTTTGGGCCTGGGCAGGGGGAAGTGAAGTTTGTGCATCGCGAACGCGGCCACTGGCCCGCGAACGCGAAGGCTCGAGGAGCCAAAGTTCCGCGAATGCGAGCCTGATGTCGTGAATGCGAAGGTCACCAAAGCTGGACTCATCTCGAACGCAACAGGCCTATCGCGAACGCGATGAAGGCCTGTCCAGTGATTTTAAAACAGAAGCAAAACGGGACTTAACCAAAAATTTCATAACTTCTTCTTCCAAACTCCAAATTGGGCGATTTTTGAAAGGGGATTTCACCACCAATTCATAGGTATGTAATCTTAGACTCGTTTTCTTCAATTTCCATTAACATCCATTAGATTTCTAGGCTTAAATCATGTTCTTAAGGGTAGAAAATTAGGGATTTGGGTAGAGTTAGGGCTTTTTGTATATTTGGGATTTAGACCTCGTTTTGGGGTCGAATTTTGGAACTAATTATATATATGGGCTCGTGGGTGAATGGGTGATCGGGTTTTGGTCCGAATTTGTTTTTTGACCAAGCGGGTCCGGGGTCAATTTTTGACTTTTTGGGAGGAATGATTGGAAAGCTATAATTAAGCATTGGAATTGGATTGTTTAGTGTTTATTGATGTTATTAAGTCGATTATGTCTAGATACAACTGATTTGGAGCCAAATTTAAAAGGAAAAGTGGTGTTTGAAGTTTGAGTTGGCCGTTGAAGTTCGAGGTAAGTGTTCAGGCTAGCCTTAGCTTGAGGGATTAAGAGTTGTGTCCTATTTGCTATTTGCTTCTTGTTGAGTACGACGTATAGGCATGGTGACGAGTATCTAGACGTTGGTGTCAAGCATGACCGTGAGTCTTAAATTGTGAATTATTGTGTTCTTAAGTAATACTACAGATGCTTAAATTGATGATTCTCGATATTGAGCAAAGATTTAGATTGTTCTCATGGAAATTACTTATGATTGAGTATTGGTGTTAGCTGAGGTAGTTAGATGTTGGAACAAGATTGGTTATAGATGTTTCTATTTTGCCGGGACGTATTAGCTTATACTGTCGATTCCCTTGCCGCGATATTGTAGTTCCTTATTGATCCCTTGCCGGGACTCTTGTTATGATTGTTGTTGTTTGTATATTTTGGATCGGGTTGCGTGCCACAACATTGTTATATTTGGATCGGGTTGCATGCCGCAACAGTGATATAAATGGATCGGGTTGCACGCCGCAACAGTGATATAAATGGATCGGGTTGCACGCTGCAACAATAACATTAATGAATCGGGTTGCACGCCACAACAATAATATAAATGAATCAGGTTGCATGCTGCAACAATGAATAAATGGATCGGGTTGCACGCCACAACAGTGATATAAATCGATCGGGTTGCACGCCGCAACAGTGATATAAATGGATCGGGTTGCATGTCGCAACAGTGATATAAATGGATCGAATTGCACGCCGCAACAGTGATATGGATTGGGTTGCATGCCACAACAATGATACAGTTGGATCCGGTTGCATGCCGCAACAGTGTTAAATGATAGGGATCGGGTTGCGTGCCGCAACAGTGTTATTATTGATTGCTCTAGATCTAAAATTGTTCTCTTATATTTCTCTTAAATTACTGCTGGACTTGATATTTTCCCCGCAGTATGTACCCCCTCCCATATTTATTTATTTATTTCTATTTTATTTTCTGCTACATATTATATAACTGCACAGGTTTATCTAGAGTTTGGTCCTAGCCTCGTCACTACTTCGCCGGGGTTAGGCCAGGCACTTACCAGCACATGGGGTCGGTTGTGCTGATGCTACACTCTGCACTATGTGCAGATCCCGGAGCAGCTTTTGGGCAGTAGCACTTGGGGAGGCTGCCTTCAGTCCAGCTAGAGATCCCGAGGTAGTCCTGCAGGCGTCCGCAGGCCCGCTGTTCTCTTCTATCTATTATGTACTCTGTTTTCATTTGATTTCGAGACAGATTGTATTTCTTTCAGACATTGGTTGTAGTAATCATAGTCCGTCCGTGATATTGTGACACCAGATTCCGGGTAGAGACGTATGTTGGCAGTGTCGTACTGGTTTTTACTTATTCTATCAGATTATGTCTTCTGCTTGATTTTCATTTATCGTTAATATTTCAATGCTGATTACCTGTTAATTTAAATGGTTAAAAAGGGTTAAAATAGAAGAGTTAGTGATTTCTATACTTTGCGGCTTGCCTAGCTTCTACGAGTAGGCGCCATCACGACTCTAGAGGGTGGGAAATCCGGGTCGTGACAAGTTATTATTAGAGCCCTAGGTTACATAGGTCTCACAATTCATGGACAAGCTTGGTAGAGTCTGAGGGATCGGTACGGAGACATCTGTATTTATTCCCAGAGGCTACAGAGTTAGGAAAAACTTCACATATATTCATTCCTTGTCGTGCGATATTGATTCAGCTCGAAGCATGTAACTTATATCCCTTTACATCCACTCGTGTGTAATATTACGCTCTCAGTGTCCGCTATGCGCCAGTGGTTCATGATGTTGCAGATAGGCTACGAGGGAGTCAGGGATGCTCAGACATTTTCTCAACGTGTTGTCCAGACTGGAGATATGGAGGTATTGAGAGACTATTCAGTTGTTTATATGGAGGCGCGGTAGAAGTGTGGTGGGTGTTGATTGAGGATAGTTGGCGGTATTGGAGTACCTTGTGATTTGTGTTGTAAGAGCTGTGAAGGTTAGCTCCGCGGATCATCAGACGTTGTTTTCTATGGCTTCGCGCCAAGTGGAGGAGTCCATCAGCGGTATTCAGATTGCATAGTCAGACTTGCGTCAGTTTCGGCCTGAGGTATATGTATGTGTGGTTTTGGTAGGTTCCTGGAATTTGTATATGACTAAGGTCTGAGATCTTGCACGGGATGATGTTGGGACTTTGATTGGGATTATTGCATATCGACTATCCGAAGAAATGGGTCAGCTCTATGGTGTTGGGTCATCATAGCGACTAAGTGATTGGTCCTTTGAATGGGACTTCTCTACTGGTATTTGTGGGAGCACTCTTGGATTGAACGGTTTGTGTGACTCGGTTGAGTTGGGGAGGTGTAGTCCTGATGGCTTATTTGCGTGCGGGCGGATCTCGGAGGGTTCTCGATGGTTTGACTACAGCTTGAGTTGGGTGTCTACTATGGGTGTAAGGAATATGTGGTACATTGTGGCCTTCTCCTGAATAGGCATCAGAAATTAATGGGGTGTTGACATTGTTGGCTATCACATATGAAGAGTGTGCATTTTGGAAAGGACCTTGAGGTTTGATTTGCGGGTGCGTGGCTGGTAGTATAGTGATTACTGGGTTTGAGGCCTTCGAGGTTCACATTTTGTTACGCGGCCAGAAACCCCATATGAGTGCTTCAGCAGAATGATAGGGTATAAGTGTTATATCAACCATTTGATTTGCGTAGTGGAGTTTGAGTATGGAAGTTTTGGTATTCCTGAGGTTTTGGGCTAGATGCCCTCAAATGTGGACCATTTCCTACTAGCGGATTGTGAAGAAACGTTGAGGATGAGGTAATTAATAGCATGCATGATTGATGGGTCGCTGTGGATTTTTTTGGAAAGGATATTTATCTATTTGGAAATAATCAGGATATGGATTTGGGGGGCTATTTGAAAGCTCCATGAGAATATGTATCCTGTATCAGATCAAGTTTGAGCACTCCTGTGAGATTGTCATTATGATTATGTTACCGGACAGAATGGATATTATTTGTGCCCCTAGCATATGTTATGTGCTACTCTTTTATGTTGTGTTAGGCGGTGAGGTTGTATGATTATTCCCCACGCATGTTGTAATTCTGTTCAGGCGTTATGGCGATGCGGGCAAGATAGCCCTCGTGATGTTGATTTGTTCATTGCACCTTAGTTGTGCTTGTTTCTTTCATGTTCTAGAACTTTCAATTATTTTCCCACAGTTTTATTTGCGCACTCTATAGTACTTGATATCAGTATTCATATGTTCAGTTAGCCCGAGCATTTTGGCTTGATGAGTATTTGGGAGCGGGCTGCACGCCGCAGCGGATGTTATGTGGGATACCCCTTTCCTTGTGTTATTTGGTGTTGTGTCTTCTTCTGTGGGACGAGTTGATGAAAGACCATACTTTTGTGTCATACGTGTTGTACTTGTTAGATATTCTTCTACTTTGTTTTCCTTTATTTGNTATGAAATGTCTTTGTTAGAAAATACTTTAATTACCTCCTAATGTAAAACTTTTCGATACGAATAGAGAGTTAATCAGAATTTAATGCAAGTATCGAATACCGAGTAAGAAAAAAAGAAGGCGGAGGGTTGAATTGAATGTTAAGCAAGCAAACGACCAGAAAGCAAAACAATAGGAAGGTGACTATAATTGAAAGTGTCGGTGGAACATAATATATAACAAGACAGCTTTTTTGTCGTAATCCAAATGCAGCCTTAGCCCTATGATTTACTTCACATGGCTAAAAGGGAAATAAAGAAAAGGAATTACACACTTCTTCATGAAATTAAAGCTGAAAAATATAACTCCTTTACATGCATCCCAACAACATAATCTTCACTTTTTTTTCTTTTAATCCCTCCGTCTGAAATTATCTGTCGTAACTTTTTTTTATACAGTTCTTAAGAAACATTAATTAGAAGAGATTTTTGACTATTTTATCCATATTTATGTAATAAGATATAAATCTCTCTTCGTTGAATATTTATTCTGTTTATGTATCATCTCCATCTTCAAGACAATTAATATTAAGGATAAATAGAAAAATTATTAATTTATCTTGAGCTTCTAAAATAACGAATAAGTTGACTAACTATTTTTAAAAATCAATTGC
>NW_017678061.1:23955-24590 GCF_001879085.1 Nicotiana attenuata
CGCGTGACCGCTTCTGCGGTTTTTGTCCGCTTAAGCGGAATTTCATTAAATCACAAGGGTCGCTTCTGCGACAAAATTTCTCGCTTCTGCGAAACTTCACCCCCAGGTCAAACCGCTTCTGCGACCTCATGTCCGCTTCTGCGGACTCGCTTAAGCGAAATGACTTCCACTTCTGCGGAACTGCTCAATCTCACCCTCTTTTGCACCTGCGAAGCCTTCTCCGCTTCCGCGCAACCGCATCTGCGGTTGCCTTTCCGCAGATGCGAAAATCCTGCTGCAGCCAAGAACCTGAAATTTCCAACTTCAATTTCCTTCCGATTACCACCCGAAATCACCCCGAGGCCCTCGGGACCTCAACCAAAGCACCAACACATCTTAAAACATTATTCAGACTTGCTCCAATCATCAAAACACATCAAACAACGCTAAAACCATTAAATCACATCGGATTCAAGCCTAAGTTCTTCAGAAACTTCCGAAATAAACTTTCGATCAAAAACCCGACCAAACGACGTCCGAATGACCTGAAAACTTTGCACACATATCCAACATCACCTAACGAAGCTACAGCAACCTCTCGGAATTCCATTCCGACCCCTCGGACCAAATTCTCACCCATCAACCGGAATTCGCCA
>NW_017678062.1:0-999 GCF_001879085.1 Nicotiana attenuata
TTACTTGGAAAGAAAGTATTCCGTATTTATTTTAGGTTTTAATTTTCTTATGTGTTTGGTCTAGTGGAACACATAGTCTAATTATCTAAATTTTAATTTAAACTTTGAGCCTCTTCAATTCATTTGGAAGCAAATGCAACATTATTAGTTATAAATGTTACCTAACGCTATAACTTTGTAGCCAAAAGGTCATAGTACGAAACATTTATTATTGTGTATATCTACCGTTTATTAGAGGGAAATCAGGATTTAAATCAATAGTAGTTAATAATAAATGTGATTTTTTTATTCTATCTATTTCAATAAATATCATTTAGTTTTACTTCGACATTAGTTTGAAGAAAAAAAAGACTTTTGAAATTCAGTTGCTCTTCCTTCTAATCCATTTAATAATTATAATAATTATGTTAAGAAAAATATTCTAGTTCCACCTGTGGGCTGTGAGTCTGTGACGTTGTTTAATCTTTAACTCTATGTTACTATTTATTTTTCATAAATGAATACCCGACTCTTTCCTCTTGAAGGATTGAACTACCCCGAAGATTATTTAGATACAAGCAAAAAATTTAGCAAAAGCTATATAGAAGAAATTTATTAAACTAGGGAGAGAACTTGGTAGGAGGCTTTTTCAACACTCATAAACTCTTGAATCTGTCTACATCGTAGTTACCTCTCTACAATAGAAAATATATAATAGCACCCCTAATTATAATACTACAAAACCAAATTTGACCAGAATCTAAAAAACCTATTCCTACATCATTTTGGTTATGAATCCTAGTTAGACATAAATTAAATAAACTAGTAAATACCAACTCCTAGACGATGTAGAAATACTAATTAATCTTGGTTTAATTGCCAACAGCCTCCCTTAAACTAAGATCTTCAAACTTGAGCATGCCATGAGTAACATCAAGCCTTGTACAAGTCATGTACCTTAGACTCTCCACCAATTCCCCTAAAATATGTAGCATCAACAAAATCACGAGTGCCATCTTT